>NC_043743.1:2702480-2783727 GCF_004337985.1 Pyricularia pennisetigena
CCCAATGACCAAGACTCCTTGCACGCTCATGTGACTTGTCGGCGTAACGTTGGCACAAGCGCACTTTTTGCTCTGTGACTCAGTATTTGATACGGGTTGGTGATGTTGTCTTGTTGCTTTTATCGTTTGTTCGGTGAATGAACGTCCCATATGCCTATGTGGTGCATCGCCGGATTCCTTCGGTGGTAATTGCCTTCAGATCAGCGCGCCATCCATGACGCTGTTGAGAACAGCGCGCGCGTGAGTGGTTCGTGCTGCTCTTATCGCTTCCGGTGTGTGCGTGTGTGTGTGTGTGTGTGTGTGTGTGTGTGCGGAGCCCTCGAATAAGATGCCTCTGTCAAGATGTCGTGGTCCGCTGCTGCCTCCACGGTACAACGATGGCCAGGGTCGGACCAATCTGGTGTTTGCGGCTTTTTCTTGCCCCGGACGACCCCTGATCTGCTTGATCCTCGCAGTGTGGTCTTTCGACCGTCGTACGTTTTGCCCTTTACTGCCGGCAGACCGTCTCAGGTAAATGCTGTATTTGGTCATACAAAATCGCAAAGAATATCGATGTTAGCACGAGGTCTTGAGTGATGGTACAGCTGTCCTTGTCGACATGGGCTACTATCCCATGTATATTCTGTCAGTGCTGTGAAATAGTATCCCTTCTATTCGTATTCAAGCACTCTACCAAAGCAACCCCTTTCCATTTCAAATATGTTGCCCTGAGGTTATGATGATTTATTTTCCACCGAGATGCGAGCTTCCAGTCAATGTCTTCCTTCGATTGTCTTGATGGTCTCCCACAAGATTCTGTATTAGACTTGGTATGAGGTCTTCTCTTCCTTCTCCTCTGTGTCGTTGGCATACTGTCGTTCAATGACTTAAGCGTGAGGCGGACGCCGAGCTCAGTCATCGGGATAGAGGCTCATTCATTTTACAAACATCCCGTCTTCGATGAACTGGGGCAAAATGTATACACGCACTCCAGCACAAGTATGCGGGTCGCACAACTCTGTTTCCAGGCTATCAATAACTTTGTTGGCTCAAACAGGTGTAGGTTTGCTATTTGCTATGTAAAGTACAAACGACAACAAAGGTACCCAAAAAAAAAAAAAAAAAAGAAATCAAAACCAGGGGACAAAAAAGAAACCCCCAGCGTTTAGCTTTCAAAGATATCTAGCGCTAAACCGACCTTGCTGAACCCAAGGCAGTTAAACTTCGAATCAAAGTTGGGGTCGTCGCCTTGAAACCCCTTTGGTGAACAGCAATGGAGGGCTGGTTGGCGCTTAAACTATGCTAATAGGCTCATGTTTTGTCGGGGTTCACGCCGCCCACGATTGTCCATCCAGTGGGCAACTCGTCCGAAAGGGCTGCTACACTGCAAGCGAATTTGTCCACCTGAAATAAGATTGCTTTGCCATCGGGGTAAAAAGTGTATATTAGAGAGTGAAAGCAGAGTTGTTTGGATCTCTCTTCGCGGTTCTCCAAAAGACGAAAGAGGCAGGGCTCTGTGGGTTTGGCGACAGTGGTGGCCGGGTAGAGAGCCAAAAGAAGGGGAGCGAAAGACCGAAAATGCATAGTGAGAAGAATATTTGGACTGGTATTTGTCAAAACTTGATGGTGGAAGAACTTTGAATGAAGCGGTTGAGTGAACCCTATAGACTAAAAGGAGACGAGGATAAGCATGAATATATGTCAATATTTGTGTGAAACTCTTCATTATACTGTACAGTGCCACGTAAAGTACGGTGAATAAGAAAAGTCTTGGGTGAGTTATGTGCTTTGATTTGAGAAATCAAAATGCATTAGTCGATAAACACACTGTGACTACTCGGCTTCAATCGATTGGGTAACGGGGATTGTAAGGATTGGTAAGTTTTACTGCCGAAGGGATTATATCGGTTGCAAGGGTTCGTTTTGCATAGCGCCAGGTGTAGTAGGGCTTATGCGGTGATTTCCAGTACGAGCTTAATAACTTTATGCGTGATGTTATATTTATACTTGCTTGGTAGCGTAAATTGATACTTTAACCTCGTATGGTATCATGTTAGCTGATATTAATACCTCAGCCATGGTTCAAGGATGTTCTCCGAGTTTGGGGAGGAGAGAAGCCCCGATTTGGAAATTATTGTTTTACAAATAGATTTTAACGGTTGTACTCAATATGTACGGTGCTGGGCTCATCATTATAAAGTTAAACAGCCTTCCCGCTCCCAAACAGCATTCATAAGAAACTTTAAATATCTCCATAAAAAAAAAGACCCTTTGCTACATTGCGCTTGAAACCTGGGAAAACGTTTGGTGGGCTTTAAAACGTAATTAAAATGGTAACGCCGAGGTTTGGCCTGGTGCCATATGTTTCTGAATTTGTTATTGTTTTTGTACTTGTAATGTATATTTTCTCTCTTCTTAATACACGACATGTCAAGCAAGAAAGCATTGGCGTCATTTGACTGGGTACGTGGAAAGTTGAGGAAAACACTTGGAGGAAAAGACTGAGTCCAGACAGTATTATCTGTGAATTTCTTCTTTTTTTTTTTTTTTTTTTTTTTTGCCCCTTTTTTTTTCATTGGGTGGAACCTATTTAAGCGCCAAATGGTCAAAAGCATCCGATGGCCAGCCGTGTTGTAGTCGCTTTTAGCATTTATGGCCGGGAACGATGCCAGTGGAGAGCTTTTTGTCAAAACGAAATGATATCAAGCAAAAAAAAAAAAAAAAAAAAACCACCAGCTATTTCACCCAAGTCGGGTCATATATACTGAATCAAAAGGACTTGAGAGCTGATCAGACTAGTCTAGATATCAGAACAAGTCACTACCAAGGCGGCACACCTTAAGCCACAAATCCCCGCCCCCTCAAAAGACTTCAGACGCGCCGCTCTTCTTCGGCGATCCACGTCCCGACGCAGCCCCATCGAGTCCTTTCGTCTTTGAGCCGGAACCTCTTCAGTATCGTATACCAAATGGGTCGGTGACGATGCAGTCCTTCCGAGCGTTGGGGTCCTGCGTCTGTTCCCAAGCTCTGAAGGCACACACCCTGAACTTGTACAAGCCCTCGGCGGCCCAGGAGCCATTCTCCAGCAGCCCGCTCCAGCCGATAAAGCTGTTGGATAAACGGCCGAAGCCTCCCGGCTGAACCGTCTGGTTGCGTGAAAACACCGCAACACCTTGGTCCTCCCCCGAGGCCGCGGCAGGGAGGACGTGGACAGAAATTGCCCGGCTGTACATTGCCAGCTCTACCTTTAGCGTCGGGAGCAGAGTCGAAGAGTTTTCATACTGGACGGGGGTCTGGCGACCCTGGAGCCGAAACTCGGCGCTCGGCGAGATGGGTACGGCATCGTACGACACGCCCCGGGCCTGCCTCGTCGTGGCGGCCGTGACGAACGTCTGGTTCCAGCCCCGAGGCATAACGGGCATGTCGCGCATCGAGCACCCGATCCCCGCGTAAGAAATGCTGTGGTGCGACTTGTTCCTGCCGTCGTCGACAAAGATGAAGCCGCTGTAGAGAGGACAGCGGGGCTTTAGCTCTCGCAAGGCGTCGATGTCGGCCGTGACCTGCACCAGCGCCGACTGGCCGGGCTCGATCCTCAGCGACTGGGGAGACACGGTGATGTTTGCATGCGTCTTCACCAGCGAACTTGCCAGAAACTCCTCGGAAGCCAGCGTGGACGAGTTGTCCCTGGTCCACGGCGTCACCGTCTGGGAATCGGCACCTAGCGCAAGCACAGTCACCGCTGGTTCGTGGGAAAAGCTGTAGTCGGCAGCTTCGGCCCCTTTGTTCTGGATAAAAAACGAGATGCTCCCCGCGAAGAACTCGGTGTCATTCCAAGCCAAGTGGGAGCTGGAAAAGGCGGTTTCGGTGTTCACCGCCCCCAGGACGTCGACCACCCCATTGCCCTGCAGGGCGACGGGTGCCAGGAAGTCATACGTCTTGTTCGTGCCGTCGTTGAATCTGAGCGGCCGCGCGGTGCTGGTCAGCAGCCCCATGACCTCGACGTTTTTGCTGCCCGGATACACCTGCATGACGAGGGCTGCACAGCCGGCAATGTACGGCGCGGCCATGGACGTGCCGGACAAGGTACCATAGCCTCCCCAGGTCCGTGGAAAGGTCGACCAGATGCCCTGGCCGGGAGCCAGTATGGAGGTCAAGCTGTAGCCCAGCCCAGTAGGACCCCACGAACCTTGCCCGCTGATTTGGCCAGGGGGCCGGGAGTTTCCTTGGACTCTGATATAGGGCATGTTGCGAGAGTCCGGGTCCATGTTTACGGTGACGTTGGATCCTTGAGCCAGAGCGCTCATCAGGTCCCGTCCAACCTGCACGGTTATGAAGCCGGCGGCGGCTATGCCTTGGAGATTGTTATCGATTCGGAAAAGGGGCTTGTCGTCGTCGCCGTCGTCGTCGTCGTCGTAGATGAGGAAATATCTAGCTCCCCTGGCCACCAGGCTCCTCATTTTGACGTCAAACGAGCAGCCACCACGCCGAACGAGGACTACCGACAGATTTGAAAAGTGCTCGTCGCTTCCGAAGCTTGAACATGCATCATCGTTGGTGACTGACATGTCCAAAGTGGTTGCTTGCAAAGGTAGGGAGCTTGGGAACCTCCCCGGGATCGCAGGGGACCATGCAAAGTCGCTCGACTGCGAGGCATGGGTTGTTTGGCTTTGAACCGAGAAGCTTGCTCGAGGTCGACTCTCCACAGAGTACATCGCGTTGACCGAACCCACGGTCAAGACTTCGGCGGCTGACGCGGGCGCCCTAGCAGAGAATGGACCTTGCCATCCGTAATTGCCCGAGGCCACCACGATGAGTATCTGACCTTCATGCGTTATCCTAGTGAGGACTTCTGACAAGGCATCTGTACGGTTTGCAGATTTAGAAAAACCATTCAATGTAAACATATGGAGAACAAAAGAAAAAGAGAGAAAAAAAAAGAATCACGACGTACCATCAGCATACGGACCCGAGTCCAGCGTCAGAGACAATGATATAACATCAACTTCTCGACTGTGAGCCATGAGCACGGCCTGAATTATAACATCCGACTGGATCGGGGCCTTTTGGCACCCTGCCACACGGTAGTGTTCCAGATTGACCTCGGGAGCCACACCAACGAATCCCAAGGACGATTGGTTGCCGGCGACAATGCCCGAGACGTGCGTCCCGTGCTCCGTACACTCGGCGTACGGATCCGGTTTAGACCTTGCTGGGAGACCCACCTGAAAGTCGTCGCCCACAAGGTCGACGCCGAACCGAACCTTGAAGCCCTTCCCAAGACCTCCGCCGAGGGCAGGGTGGAGGTAGTCCAGCCCCGTGTCGAGCACGGCCACCGTGATCCCCCGGCCGGTGACGTTTGCATCCTGCAACTTTTTGACACCGGTCAAGCCGTGCAGAATACTGCCGTCCACCGGGGGCCTGGGCTCGCTGCCAACAGGCACCGCGTCATCTCGAACCTGCGACGCGGGCACGTACGGCCGCGGCTGCCAGACCTTGGCCACTCCATCGATAGCGCTGAGGCAATGCGTATAGTCTCCGTAGCCATCTGCACCACTGTTGTCGATGTCCAGCGAGAACCCGGGGAATATGGCGCTGTTGTAAGTGTGCCGGAAATGCAACTGTGCGTCCTGATAGCAAGAAGCATCGCCTGATATGGATTCCTTGACTTGGCCGATAGCCTGCAAAACATGTTAGCCGTTGACAATGCTATGCATTCCCGGTACACTGACTGTGCTTTACCTTGACGTCTGATATTTCGACTATGTACTGCCTCAGCGACGAGACAGTGACAGCGAGATGAAATGTCCAAAATACCAGCTGAACGGGGGTCCTCATCCTGCCAATTACGAGCGGACGAAAGCCGATGTAGTAGTTCACGTTGGTGAAACAAACTCTGCTGATGGAAGGTGAGGAACTCTGCTAATTTATGGACTGAAACCTCCCCTTGACTAATCCAGTCGTGCAAGTCCTAGATATATCCAGGCCTCTATCAAAGTTTTCCCTGTAGGACATCAAGGTTAGGCCTTTCTTTGGTCTCCTTGCGGAAAGAATTTCATTTTGCACCCCAAGTCATACAGCATTCCGGTAATCTGTAAAAGAAAAAAAAAAAAAAAAAAAAAAAAAAAAAAAAAAAAAAAAAGAAAAACAATTGCCGGAGGATTTGGTACCATCGGTATCGCCATCGTTGAAGTAGTATGAATCGTTTGAGTTTTGATTCGATATAGGCTAACGGGGAAAAAAAAAAACTTAACATTCTTATGACATCCGGCAGTTCAGGTAGATTCATGTGTCTGGTACTTTGTCCCGAAAGTTATTCGACTAGAATATCAACGATTAATATCCTCAACACAAGAGAATTATCAGCTGGTGTTGATCACATCCGTCTTCTCTATGTATACACACTACCAATCATCACCACTGCGAATTGCAAGAGCCCAGTGACCTAGGTAAGCAATCACCACTTATGTGGTTGAGGGTTGTACAAACCCCGTTGCCTGGAGTGGCGGATTGTTGACGAGTCGAAAAAAAAAAACTCAAGCACCTAAGAACAAGTCCTCTGCCGTTGTTTCGGCGGGTCCGCGCGCTAGACAAATTTTTAGTAAAAAGAGACAAATAGACAGAAAACTTAGCAAAGGATCTTTTGGTGTGGCATCAGCAGGCAAGGCGTGAAGTGTGACAGGGAATCATCGTATAAACTGCGCCGTCTGATCTTAAACATGTTCGTGGCCATTTCTTGGCTTCCTTTGATAAACGAATGTCATAAAAAAAAACCATTTACTAGTTTTTTCGGATCAAAAACAGCCCCTAACCTACTCAACGTTATAGACTTTGCTTTGTCCAGGCCATCCGCAATCAATGGCTTCAATAGTCCAATTCTATTTCTGTAAAGTCTCATCGATCAGGGGAAAAAGCTTCTCAGCTTTCAGTCTTGTTGGTTGGGGCCTGCAGTCAAGTACCATGGCCTGCAGCCGTATCCTGTCGTGTCTATCCGCATGGTGACGCACATATTTCGGCCAAGTCGACGTAGGAATTGCCAATTTCAACCGGTAAAAGTGCTCGGGTACAGTTGCCCCTAATTCTCGTCGTAAGGCTGTGTGAGTCAATGCTTCTAATGCAGAATGATAAGGACCGGCGGGTTTACATCCCCGGACATGACAAACTAGAGCCGCAGCGGGTTTCTTAGCACTATTGGAGAGCCCAAAAGTGTACTACACACTCGTCCCTGAAAATCGCTACGGCTTTGGCGGCATGATCCCACATCCATACTCTGAAATAGGAGTATGACTGGACCAGCGAAAGATTTGGGCCATGTCGTAGTAAGACGATGCGATCTACTGTTGACCGCCAACAAAGAGATTCCATGGACAAAGCTTGTAATTTGTTCTTCATTTCTATTGACGACGTTATCCCCAAATCACAAGCAGCCCAATCCTCACCGCCCGACATCTTGGTAGTATGTTCATATATTTTGTTGTTGTACATAGGTAAGGTGGTTTAGTCTACAAGATCATTAGCTCATCTTCTCTCCAAACGTGCTCCCACCATCTCTCAGGACACGCTTCTCCCCCTTAGTTCTAGACCCCAGGCGAAAACTAAGCCAACTTCAAAACGCCAGGCCATGCGGATAAGTGGAGTGTGACAATGTTAAAAACAGCGACATGTGATGAAGCAGGTCTCAGTAGACGCTTCGTCCGGCCGTCTAGTGTAGGTGCCCGCTGTAGCGTCCAAGTCCAAGACTCCCAGGTCGTAATGTTGCCAAGACTTCACTCAGCACCATTTTGTCGACGCCATGTCGAAACGGCCCTCGATGTTGCGACAACATTCAGCCCTCACAATGTCGAAAGGTACGTGTTGGGCAGCAGCTAGCCCATAAAACCGCACCGGCGAGCCTTACAGTTTCGGGGGCTCCTTGGGCTTTTCCTTGTATAGATTCGGCTTCCACCCGGCTTTCACCTCAGCATCCAGCTCGGCCTGCTCCATCTTGGGCCGGAGGTCTGCCTCCAGCCTCTCCCTTGCCCTCAAAATCTTACTCTGCAGGTAAAAGGACCCGCCCTTCTCCGGGTCGTTGGCGTCAAACAATCTCTTGAAGCGCGAGTGGACCTCCTCGAGGTCCTCGGGCGTTGGGCTCGGCTCCTTGACGTTGAGGATCTGGCACGCCTCCTGCGTCGTCATGCTGCCCGCGCCGCCGATGCCGGCTGCGGTGCCGCCAGCTTTGGCCTGCGCGCGCTGGTACGCAGAGGACTGCTGCGCGTGTCGGTAGGCTTCGCCAAAGGCCCGGCCGAAGACGCGGCCGCCGGTGATGATGGCTTGTGTTATTATTCGGTGGGCCTTGAGCGCAAAGAGGAGAAAGAGAGTCAGCAGGGAATCAAGGCGCGGTGCAAGACCTTTGTTCGGGAACGTCTTTATCCCAGAAGGACGATCAGGACGGCGGCAGTGAGGCCACGGTAGAGATTGAGTCGTACCATTATGAGTTTTGTGAAGCGGAATTAAGGGAACTGTGATTCCGGAAGGACTGCTCCTGGGCGTATATTTTTTTGCGCCTTGAAACGAGGCTTGGCGTGTCTTGTGCTTGGACAGGTGTTTTGGGGGGGGTTTTTTTTTTTTTTAATCACGACACGCCGGCCTGGTGGTGTTCGTTTTGTCGTCGGAAAGAAGGTCGCGGAAAATTCAGAATCGCGGCGCCGGCAAAAGCATCGGTCGCCTCCGATACGCATTCGAGAAAAGTTTAAGTGGGTCTTGTCATGTTAAGACGCTCGGATCTTTTTCTGGGTGGCTGATTGAAAAACAGGTACCTTTGGCAAGTACCTTTTTGTAGCTTGCGAGTGCAGCACTGTAATAGTGGAGCGGCTCAAAGCTCTCCAAATGTGGCCCAGAGTAGCCACATCAGCAATCACCAACACAAGTTGGAATTCCTGAGGCAATCCCTGTTTCCAGAGAAGCAAGATCGCAACTTTGGGCCTGGCACTAATCTGTCACCTCGATATTTATTTTTTCTTAGTTTTCTCTTTTTTGGTCTACTTCCTCTCGTCTTTCGGTGAACAGACCAATACCTGGACGGCGGGGCCATATGCATAGTTCCTGCACGCTCGTCGCACCTCATCCGACCAAATAGATGCACAGCTGCTTGCGACCGCCTTTTTCCAGTGGAAAGCGAATCCGATACCTCCTCCGAGCAAGAATTTAATAACCCTCCACAGCGCCCGGCGCTCTCCTTCAACGCAACGCCCAATCCTCGATAGATTCCACGCAGGGGGCCATCGATTTTCTTCCCATCAGCATGTCGAACTACTACGGCGCACCCAACAACCAAGCATACGGGCCCTCGTCCGCCCAGAACCTCCAGTTCTACCCCTCCACATATTCGCCCGGCGTCGGCGGCAGCGCACAACCGCAACAAGGAGGCTACGGTGGATACGGAGCTCCCCCCGCGCAACAAGGCGCCGGCTATGGCGTCTCCTCGGGTGCTGGATTCAATTCGGGCTTTGGCGCCGCGGCGGGGGTATCGGGGCGCATGGGTGAGCAGGGCGGCTTGAGGACGGGACTCTTGGCAGCCTTCTCTACCGAAGGTTACGAGGGTGAGCCGCCGCTGTTGGAGGAGCTTGGTGTGAACTGGGATCATATATGGACAAAGGTGAGAGGCAGCGCAGCGGCCCCCTCCTCGACGCAATACCCGTTGCCGTCCTAGTGTTGACGAAAGCTGCAGACACTCGCCGTGCTCAACCCCTTCAAGCGGATAGATCAGCACCTCATGGACGACTCAGACCAGGCCGGACCGATACTATTCTTCATCCTCTTTGGCTTCTTCCTGCTCTTCTCCGGCAAGCTTCACTTTGGCTACATATACGGCCTCGCCGCGCTGGGATCCATCGCCCTGCACCTCATCCTCTCTCTGATGTCACCCAGCGACGGACCCCACTCCTCCGCCCCCGGCGCGGCACCCCCTTACTCGTCCTCCCCCGCGTACCCGGACGCATCGGGCTCCGCCGTGTCGGGCGGCGGCCCCGGTCAGCAGGCGGGGGGCCACCTGTCGAGCACGCTGACCATAGGCCGCTCGGCGTCCGTTCTGGGCTACTGCCTGCTGCCGCTGGTGGGGACGTCGGCCATTGGCGTCTTCGTGCCCATGGACACGCCCTTTGGCATCGTCCTGACCGCCTTTGCCATCATGTGGTGCACGTACAGCGCCTCGGGTATCTTTGTCGCCGTCGGCCGCATGCGCGGTATGCGCGGCCTGGTCGCCTACCCGCTCGCTCTCTTCTACGTCGGCTTTGGCATCATGAGCATCTTTAGCAGCCGCGGCAGTGGGTCCATGGCCAAGCTGGCCGACGGTTCGTCTCGTGTTGCCGCATGAGCAAATCGTTTCAAAATGAAGGGCCTTTGAAACGAAAAAGAAAGAAAAGAAAGAAAGACAATAAAGACGTGGGAAGAATAAGCTCTGTGGTTGTCGAAGGGATTTCAAATGACTGAGCTCGACACCATCCGGGCAAAACATAGGACAAGTAGCAGTGGCCTACCATCTGCGATCTCAACTGCTTCACTTATCCGCTCGAGGGGGGACGGAGCTCTTGTGGGGAGGTGCCTATGATGTGCGCAGGGTTGCGGTGAGAAGGCGGGCATCATATGCAAAGCATTGGAGGGCTTGACGCACGGAAGATAAGGGAAGACCTTGCTCATGATATTTTCTACACCAAGCCGGCGACAGGCCAGTTTTGATCCATGTACTTTGTATAGAAAAAGGGTTGCCAGCGCTGGAGTATGATACACTGAAATATCATATCAAGGATTTTGTGGGGATCGCAACATTCAGCCGTAATGGATTGAAATTCATTCAAGTGAACCAAGTCTAGAATGCTTCGTCTAGTCGAGCATTGCCGAAGAGGCAAGCGTGTCCTGCATGACTTTGGCCAAGCAAGCAGAGCCCCCATTGTGAGCATTCTCTTCGATAGACAGGGCAAAATACCGCACAGATATATGCTTCGCCATGAGATAAAGCGGCAGCAGTGGCAAAGAGACAGATTCCAGTGGAACCTAAGCAGCAAACGTCTTTTGCCTAGTTTATCACAGTTCGACAAGAATAAACGACTATTAGGTATACGCCAACTTGCAAAAGTGAAGCGGCGGAAGCTCGACCACGCGGGGGAAAAAAACAGAGAGAAAAAAAAAGAAAAAAAAAAAAAACACAAAAGCCAAAAATGCTATGTAATGTACAAGACTTCTTGTTCCAAAGTCCTAGAATTCAACCCAAACAAACCCAAAACGCCAAATCTGACCATTCCCCACCCCTCCATGATCTCGTTCAACGTCCTCAAGCCTTCTTCTCGGCATGGCAGGCTACCACCGAGTATTGACCACCAGCTCCAGCATAGGTAATCTTTCGGTCACGGATGGCCGTGTTGTCGATCAGCGTGGGCGTCTCGACGTCGTCCGAGGTGCCCTGGCCGGTCTGGTAGTTGATGGAGAATCCCCACGAGTAGACCTTGCCGTCGTCGCTGATGGCAAAGGAGTTGTCGGTGCCGGCCGCGACGGAAACGATCTTGGGCAGGCCTGCGTATCAATGTTAGCAAGCGGGCAACATGCAGCAGGGGCCAGGAAGCCAGACATACCTGGGATCACAGTGGGGGTCTTCAAGATTCGCGGCTTCTTGTAATCGTCGTATATGGCATTCTCCTCCGTGAATGCATCAAGAGGCAACCCGGTTTGGTGGCCATCAATGCGGCCCCAAACAAGCAGCTGACCGTCGGTCGTACAAGCGAGCGAGTGGTGTTCACCACCGGCGATATCCGCGATCTTGTAGTCCTTCAAAGACTCAACCTTGACAGCGGTCAGAACAGCGGCATCAGAGTCACCGGCATCCTGTTCGATGGCGAGCTGGCCGAAGTTGTTGAGACCCCAAGTGTAGACACCACCCTCCTTGTCGACTGCAAAGCTGTGGTAGGAACCGCACGAGATCTTGACGACCTTGACGCCGCGCTTGAGGCCTACACCGCCGGGGCGGAGGGCCGATGCCAGCAGCTCGCGCTGCACGCAGCGGCGACCGAGCTGGTTCTGCTCTGGGCAGCCCCACGTGAAAAGCTTGCCGGCACTGTCGAGTGCCATGGCGTGGTTGGAGCCGGCGGCGATTTGAACAACCTTCTTGGGCTCGGGGAGGAGAGTAGGGAATTTTTGGATTTTAATCGTCGGTGTGAAGCCAAGGACGCCATCGCTCGCCTGCATTTGCTTGTCAGTAGCTGTTGGCTTGGGCAAGAAAAGAAAAACAAAACAAAACATGGGTATGGAAAGTTTGACTTACGCGGAAGGTTCCCCATCCGTAAACACGGCCATCTTCCGTGAGTGCAAAAGAGGCGCTATCACTGGCAGCAACCTGGACGAAGCGTGTGCCCTCGGCAACCTCGCTCATGTCAATCTCGGCAGGGGTGCTCTCGACGGGGTTCAGACCGCTGTCGTCGCCCTCGTCGTCAGAGTCCGAGTCTTCGGCATC
Source organism: Pyricularia pennisetigena (assembly GCF_004337985.1). Classification (NCBI taxonomy): domain Eukaryota; kingdom Fungi; phylum Ascomycota; class Sordariomycetes; order Magnaporthales; family Pyriculariaceae; genus Pyricularia; species Pyricularia pennisetigena. The sequence continues at coordinate 2,714,935 of NC_043743.1, forward strand.
CGCGTCACGGAGACCACCATCCCAGGTGGTATCACGGCCAAGCGCACCCTGGTCGTTGACGCCCCACGTGAGGACCTTGTTGTCCTTGGTGAGCGCAACGGCATGCATACCACCGCAGGCAAGCTGAACAACACCGACCTTATCGGCAGACAGGTTGTGGTTGATGCGAGGGCGCTTGACGTCAATGGGCTTCTTGTTCTCATACTTCATGCTACCCAGGCCCAGCTCGCCGGACGATCCCTCGCCGAAGACAAAGACGTCTAGGACCGCTTCGGGAGCATTGTTGATCTTAGCACCAATCTTAACCTTGGAGACGGGAGCGGCCGTCCGCACACGCTTCACGGGACGCGGCTGTTTGATCTCCCTCTCCGGCGCGGGCTTTTCCTCGGCCTCGTTCTCGTCTTTTGCGGCATTGCGGTCATGGGACGGCTCGACGGTATCCTCGCGCTTGCGCTTAGTAGGAGAAGACGCGCCCGTCACCTTGGGCTCAGGGGCGGCATTTTCTTTGTCCGCCTCGGGCTCGGGCGCGGGCGTCTTCTTCTTGGTGGCGTCGGCCTTTGCCTTCTTGGGCTGGGCAGACGCGGCTCTCTTGGGGGCCGGGACGGGAGTAGAGCTCTTCTTTGTAGCGGGAGGCGCCGACTTGCGCGAACCCTTGGCGGCGGGCTTTTCTTCTTCCTCTTCACTGTCCTCGTCTTCTTCCTCAGGCTCGGGTTCCTCGGCGACCTTGCGCTTTTTGGGAGCAGCCTTTGTCGCGGCAGTCTTGGCCGGGGCAGCCTTGGCCGGGGCAGACTTGGGCTTCGCAGCAGCTGTCTTCTTGGCTGGCGCGGCAGGCTTGTTGACACCTGCGCTCTTCTTTGCCGGAGCAGCCTTTTTCGCGGCCGGAGCAGCCGAGGCTTTTGTTGCTGCTGCCTTCTTTGGAGGCATTATTGAGATTGACGTGTAAGAGCTTTGTGAGATAGAAAGTAAGTAGCGGTGGTGAACAAGACGCGTTCGTGCGTGCAGACTTGGTGGAGTTCTTTTGTGCTTTGTGGTGGTCGATGCGCGCTAGCTTTCGTGTATTTGCGACAGATGTACAAAAAAAAAATGCGAAAAGGCAAATTAGGGCTGCACGTTGCAACAAGTCAATGCGAACAAAGTGTCTTCTGGCGATTTAGACGATCCCACTCTCAACCTAAAAAAAAAGAGCAGGGTGAAAAGACAGAAAATAGGCGGAATGGGCCAGAGGAAAAGTTGATTGTTACTTGGAATTTTTCTGTGGTCGCCTGCTGGAGACGCGCCACCAGTTTTTTGTTTGTCCGACCATACAAAACTCAGCGCTACTGCAGCCTGTGCATCCAACCGTGTCACCCTATTGTGAGCTCACCCAAGAAAATTTTGACCGCTTTCAATGGCAGAAAACGAGAGCTCAATCGCCGTTTTGGGACATGTGCGCCACAATAGCAACGAATAATGACAAGGGCCCCTGCATTTACCCGATTCCGGCCAGCAAGACCAAGGTACAGGCGCGTCGAGGTGACGTTGTATTGGAACATGATGCTCCGTCTGTTTTTCAACTTGAGGTCGTGGTTATCATCAAGGGTTAATGAGTGAAAGCATCAAGAGGTCGAAAGTATATGAAAGGATATTTCACTTCCACGATCCTTGCTAACGGCGTATCTGTTTCTTCCATGCTCTATCCTGTAATTCTGATTTCCGAGTGCAGAAAAAACACTTGGGTTCCTTCGTTCCCTTGCACGGAAAATTGCCCAGCGGCTGATGGCAGACCTTTTCCGAGCGGAAAAGGTCGACCCGACACACTTAACGTCAACAAATCCCGCTATTGATAAATACAAGCAAAACAAGTTTTAGCAGCACCAACCGCGCTCCCGCAATCATAGCTCTCGGCAATCGGCAATGGAGTATCTAGTTACCTTGGTATACAAGGACAATGTACATTGCAAGATTTTGCAGCGATCGTTTGTGGTCACTCAATCACTTTTCTTTTACGCCGAATTGATATCGCATTTGGCACTCCAGATAAAACTCTAACAGCGAATCAAGTAATAACCTATGGTTCCCATTCCTTTATTTTTTTCTCTCTTTATTTTGTGTGGGACTCGATGGAGAATAGATGGTCACCGTTTGTCATTTAAAAGGACCAACTCAGTTCTTCGGGAAAGACTGCACGTTGATCTGAGTATTGAACAACTACATACTCACCTCCTTGAGCTGCTTGAGCCTCTTTATCGCTATGGATACTTTGACGCGTGTAAGTTTCTTGGCCAAGGACCAAACATAGTCGACTGCGCAAACCCAGTTCACGAGACAATTTAAGGAGAACAATCACACTATTCTTTGGTTGGGACGATCCCAAGTCCGTTGGCAAATCAGTGCATGTTTTCGCCTTGTAGCGTCTGGTCTCCACAGTGATAATATGTAATGGTTCATTGCTCAATGCGATAGGGTATACTGAGTGTCATAGACTACACGGAAAAAAAAAGAAAAAGACCCGATAAGAACGCCAGGAATGAAATGCCATGTCAGGAATCTTCATTTATTTCTTGGTTGTGAAATCCGTCTCGTTGGCGGTGTCGTAGACGCCCGAGGCTCCTCCCTTCTCACAAGTGCAGGCATCTAAGCGATCAAAAGTCAGTAAACCCCGGATCATCAGGTCAATGGTGGGGGGATCAATCGAGGTCAAACATACCCGCAGGCCTGACACCACATGCGCAGGCGTTTCCGCTAGGAGTCACGTTCTCGGCGGCGGCGCGGTCGCAGTTGCACTCACCGGCCGGACGGGCACGGCACGAGCACCGAGGTCCGGTGACGGCGTTCTCGGTGGCGGCCTTGTCGCAGGTGCAGTGGAGAGCTGACTGCTTGCCACAGCTGCAGGTTGCTTGCTTGGCTGGTGGTGGTGGGGTTTTGAGTTAGTGTTTGATGGTGATAAAATAGACACTCTAGTGGTGTGGGACACCCTTCAGGTGGGCTCGGAAGCTTACCACAGACGCAGACGTCACTCTTGCCGCAGCAGGTGGATGCCTTGGAAACTTGGGTGGCCATTTTGATTATTGTTGGTTGTGAGATATGGAAGACTGAGGGATTGTTGAGGAAGATGTTTTTTTTTTCCTAGTGTAGATTTTGATGAGTTGAACTGCTTGGAACTGTGAATTTATGATTTGATGATGGTTTGGCAAAGGAAGAGAGTCGGTATCTCTGGAGGGACCTTGGAAGTACTTATAGCTGGATTGCCATAAACGTTTCTTCCACTTGTCCCTGCCAAGCTTGCCTCGTTTGGCAAGAGATGACGAGGAGTGCGACTAGACCTGTGGTCATCAGGTTAACGTTGATTGGCTGGGTCCTCAGCCTTAAGAATGGATTCGGGCCCCACAACAACATCTCACCCAATGAGAAATATTAGATTTCTAATCTTCTAGGAGTGTTTGTCAGTCGAACCACCATGAGCTGACCAAGACAACGTTTTCCTTCCTCAGTATTGGTTTGACATGCCATAATTCGTCCCACATTGCGGGCGGTGCCGTGCATGCTAATTAAATGTGTTGGTCACAAGTCTAGATCGTCTCTCCAGGTAAATGGGTCGACCAATCATTGTCAAGCGAATTCGACTCTCCGTTTTGCCTTCTTCGTTCAACGTTCCCAGGGGCAGGGTGCCTAGTAAAATTGAAACTCCACGCGGGGGCTCCTCCGGCCCGGCATTCTTCGAAAAGAGCACGAGAGCATTCCGCTGAGAATGCTTTGATGGATGACTTATCAGCTGGTTCACCGCCATGTCACCTGTCGTTCGTTGTTTTACCTTGGTACCAACCAAGCAACCAGCAAAATGTTTTTGATCGCCAACCCCCCCTTACGCAGCGGCTTCCTTTCCTTTCCACATTCTCTTGACCGGAGTCCAGCACCACGACCAGCCCCTGTCAGGTCCTCTCAGAGGCGACAAAATCTGCGCTCCTTTCCGACCGGGAAGTGGAGACCCTGCGTCTTTGTGTTGCTGTGCGCATCGGAGTTCTCAGCGACGAAGCCGACGCCATCAAATAGTCTGTTTCGCGGAAAAGAAAGCAACTGATGTATCGTAAAGATCCTGGTAGCTTGGACTTGTTGAAGTGTGGAATATTGATGCTGATCGAACTGAACATTTGGTATCTCTTATGAGGCCAGTGTGATTTGGGAATGCCACTATCTAACGTCCATCCAGTATGGCCGTTTTGGCAAAACACACTCACGCTCTGAGAAGAAGGTCACATAGGCTTGCTCAAGGAATACGTCATCATCGAAAGTCTAGGAGCGCCGAGAAGCCATCTTGAAGCCCTCTGAACAGCGAGCCGCATCATCCAGCTTACATACAGAGGGTTGTTCCCGCTAAGGTCACGTCATGGTCCAACCGCCATATCAGCCAAGCCGACCATCCGACCGGTACCGCAGCCAGCCTCAACAACCAAGACGCCCCGCCTTGCACGCCCACCTGTCCCGAGCCCGCAGACACCACTGCGGAAACCAGCGCACTGGCCACCCGTTGGAGGGAAATGGCCAGATCGTGCAACCTTTGCACGGCCGCCACGCCGGCGTGCGAGGTTGCGAGCTCCCGATTGATCAACGCGAATGGGACCCACATATCTACGGCCCAGGTCGCCCCGACGAGGGCGACGAGGGCGAGTGCGGCGGTAGGGCTGTGCAGCAGGGCGGTGACTCGTGAGAAGGAGCGAGGAGGCGGCGACAATTTGGGACAACACCCACAGGCGTGGGAGGTTCTTTGGCGTGACAAGAATGGTGGTGGAAAGCGCAGACAGGAGGATGGCCGAGACCAGAATCCCGAGCGAAGATGAAGAGTGAAGCATAGAGGCGATAGGATTTCATATCGACCTCAGGGCGCGGGTGGTGGTGCGTCGCGTCGGACAGCGCTTGGTTTGTTAGTTGAGACGGCTTTGCGGTATCGGAAGCAAGATAGCACACCAACCCGACAGTAGTTGCCAAGAAAAGGGCAGCGACAAATGCCAGTGTGCGGAACGCAGATCGGGCTTGGTGCTGTCGTCAGTTGACAAACTCCCAGACTTGCAAGGAAGAACAAAAAGTGGAGACGGACCGTGCCGCTAGATTACAATAAATACCAGCAAGTCTGCAGCCCGAGACTAGAACATGCTATGAGGAGAAGGCGTAGCCGCGTAGCACGGAAAGTGGCTCGACTGAGTTTTGGTCAAGCTCGAAGAGAAGTTGTTAATATTCCTCGGTAAGAGTTTCTGTTGGCGATGGACATGGCGAGGAACGGGCGTGTCGGCATTATAGCAATAAAAGAAAAGCTGCTCTTAAAAGATAAAAAATGTCTATGGGACCCAAAAGGTGCCTTTAGACTCTTGACTGTTTTTCTTCTTAGCGATTAATCTTTCTTTTCCGATCCAGATATACAAAACCCGATAAGAAGCCGGCTGTGAATGCTAAAGGTCGCCTGTCTTCCCTGTAAATATTGCCAAAGAGGTGCATAAAGAATCAACTTACTGCGGCTGTATGTTGGCTTAATCGCGCGGAGTGAACGATGGCTTTTATAAGATTTCCAGGTATAAGGTTAGGGGGAAAGTTTGCGCATGTTATCGACTTTAGTAATAACTTATAAGTAGCGATAGTGCCACAGCCCGATGGTCTGCTTTGTCATATGAATATATAGTAGCGGGTCAAGGCGAAGTTGAGTTTATTGTTCTAGTCAAAGGTCTATTCACCTCTGAGAAAAGTGGTCGTAGAGATTGCGGATGAGCGTCTGTAGCAAAAAGGCTGTAGCGACGGGGCTTTCCTGTCGTGGCATAACATGGGCCACTAAATTCAAAGGCACAAAAGAAAAGTAGGTCTGAGCTCTGAAAGTCCCAACATACGTTGTATATATGTAACATTCATGATTACTATGTGCTTATACCTTCAACTTGGGTGGAATAGGTTTAGTCTAGTCCACGACGTTTTATCAATTACTTCAAAAATCTGGCAATTCCGGGTGGTGCCCTCAGCAAGTGACAACCCTTGATGCCAGGCCACAACTTGATAAAACGTTTCGATCTCTACCTGCTCTTCCCATTCGGCACCACGATCCCATAGCGAGGTTGTGGGTGCGGCTGGGATGAACAATGCATGGATGATGATTGCAAGAAAGACGCCGAGAAGGAACGTCAGACTGTTTCGGAGGGATTGACGCAGATTTGGGGCTATTGTGGGCTCCGAAGGTACAGATTCTAGCGTTGCCTCGATGTCGTCGTCATCGAGGGAATGTTATTTTGTTTCTAACAAAATTTTTGGGAGGTAAGGACCCGCTCTCTACCGGATTGAACTTGTGAAAGGGAAGCCAGTCACTTATATGCAATAGTTGGCCTTTCTACATTTCATTTACACGTCCACAAAATATTCGCCAGACGCTCCATCTCATCAACTTCTATAATCTTCTGGATCTGGTACAGTTCAATATCATGCAAATGAGCATTCAATTTCTACAGCTTGCTGTCTGTACTTTATCACCGGGTTCGTGGTCGCACTCCTGGCCGTCTAGGCCTCGCACAGTACATTGCTTGCCCACACCCCACTGAGCACGAGTAAAGTCTCACCCTTTGGCGACCCCGCATGCACGCACCAAGGCCAGGATGATTTCTTCAGCCAGCGGCGCACGTGTTTACGTTGGAAGATGTTGTCGCTGGGCTCCCAGATATGAGCATCATTTCAGGGGGATACAGTTTTCTTTCAAGCAATGAAATAAGCAAATATCTCTTGATTGCATGTAGCGTTCTTTTTGTGTTATTACTTATTAGAGAGAACTGATTTACTACAGCGAATCACACGAATTATTCATCCCAAGCCCGAATTGTAACGCGAAAGTAGAGTCTATAAACAGATATAATGCTTTCTTGGCAGTCAAGTATTAGATATTTTACTGACTGTTTTTGCCGTTTTCCGCAGGGTCATCTGTGAAGATATAGTCGCCAACCTTGCGTTCACCAGCTAAAAGAACATGCCTTTGGAAAGACTAACGAGCCCGAGATTGTTCAAGCTATTTGGGCAGGAAGGCCTAGAGTTTACTTACAGCAGAGAAAAGAGCCGGGGCAGATGGGAGCGGCGACCTCCAGGACGGAAAGCAAAGCTGCGGAGAACACGAAATTTCGGCTTGCTTGTTGTTGATAAACACAGGGTTTGAGGTATGTTTGAGGTTTGAGTTGGCCACGGGAGAGTTTGAACGGGGCTCGAAGCTAATGGCAGTTGTGCAATCAAATGTTGAGAGGCGAGGGAGATGGGTTGTTGTCTTGGAACAGGATACTTGTACACGATGGGCGATGTACTGATAATTATATATGAAAACAAGTCATCAACTTCATCGTTATATGTAATACGTCTCAAGCATCGAAATGTGACTGACCGGTCGATCCGGATGCCTGGTTAGTTTGTGGTACCCTGGCCCCAAAATCGAGTGTCTTCCTCTTGATTCTCAAGCTTGGACTCATGCTGTTCAACCAACTCAGCGCCAAGCGAATAGTTAGCTTGACTGGTTCACTAACAAAAGATTATAGTGATTAGTCATGTAGTGTCGTGGTAGAAATGCTGTCAACCTATAGGCTATACTATAGGCTTAGCACATAACCCAATTTCCTGCACTCCCAAATGAGGGTTCGCATCTTGTCATTTAATGCAGTGGTTTTTTTTTTTTTTGCCATGACATATAAACTAGATCCTTGATTTTCCCTCCAATAATATTATGTCGTGCGATCAAACCAGCTCAGAATGAAGGCTCGCTATCTTTAATCACCCACGACAGGAACACGGATAGATAGCTTAGCTCCTTGTAGTAATAAATTAACGATTAGGCAAATGGAATTTATGGCAGTATCAAAGCCTGTCAAAACCCAATGGTACTAAAGCGGCGGTTGATATATGATATTGGAAAACTTTGCGAGATTCTCTAACGTGCTTGCACAGAGATTACGATTCGCAGCAATAGACCAAAAGCTTTGGTCTGGCAGTACCTGAGCTTAGAAAACACATCGTATTACCTACGAGGGCTTCCCGCAGTATGGCCAAGCTTCTGCACCGCCACGCCTTGCCAGTCCGCTTGCGCAGGTTGTAAGTAGTTAGCGCCAGTGTATTTGTACAAGAAACTAATCTCTACTTACAAGGTTGATACTTGGCATTGGATCGGGCCGTGGACGCAACATGAGAAAAAAATACTTACAAGTCTATAATAGTTTTCCTATTGCATTGCGCCATTCGTATTTTGATTAGCCGTTTATAAATAGTTATATATATTGTTTATTAATATATACGGAGTCCGCCGAAGAACACCCCTTGGTTATTTGGCGCCCCCGGCTGTTTTTTTTCGGGTTTTAGCGAGCTTTAATATTACTCCCTGGGCTTTTTAATGCAGTAATTTGAACCAATAGGAAATAGCATAATTTGAATTGCTTCTAGTCATATTAATTACATATTATCAAGAAACTGCATTTATGCTTGCTTATAAAAGCTCGCATGACTCTTCAAGTACATTGTTTATTATGCTGTTTTTTTTACCATGACTAGCGTATACTAACGAACAGAGGGGGGGAAATAGTGAATAGGAGTATGTACTATTTCATTTAAATTATGAAAATTCTATGTAATCCCCCGATTTTGTCAAACAACGCAAATAACATCTTTTTCTTCTCATTAGACACAAACATTTTATAATTCCGAATTTCAGCTTTACACCTCGCCTCTTATTTTCGCAACTTTTTTTTTTTTTTGCTTTTCAATTTCCAACAATGCGTATTACCAAAGTTATTTTCCCTCTGCTTTTTGCTGGCGCAATGGCCCTTCCGGCGGATGAAAAACAAAAGGCGGATAGAAAACAAAAGGAAGTCATCCAAAAACCTATAAATGATCGCACTGAAGGTGAAAAATACACCGTCTTTGGACCGGGAGTCCCAACGAGTCAAGGTCCACCCTACCATCGAACGCCAGGGGCGGCCTGGAGGCCTTACCCTTTTGTGGTGCCAGAAGGAGAGAAAGTGAGGCGATATCGCAAACAAACCTAACTCGAAGAGACAATCAACAGGGCGGGTGACTATTTGTGGGGAGATTTACCCTATACTCGCCACGGGTAGTAAAAGACTACGGACAGTATTTAGGACTTTACATTACTGTTGTTGCGGCTTTTGTCAGCTGTGTGTTGGAATATATTAACTGGCTCTCGTTTATTCAATTGATTATGCGGTTACATGTTTAACCACATAACTTCCCGACAAAAGCTACAGTTATAAAATTGTAACGTCGTGTTATCATTTGTCATTCAATTTTTTTTTTTTAAAAAAAAAGACATTTTTATTCTTTCAAACAAATTATAGCGAGTTAAAGTTTCGGAATAATTTTTTTTGGAAAATACCATATAAAGCACATCCCCTACCTTATGAATTTATACGTAGGAACGCCAATTTTTTCAGTGAATTTTATTTTGCTCCAATCGGCCAACAGGTTAGGTTCGTATACCTACGCGATAACCTTAAAGTTTCCCCTCACCACTGCGGGTCCCGTTATGTTTGTACCGGCATGTTAGGTCTAGGATTTATACAGTGTATATATATATATATATGTATAATACTAATATTGTACACTTTTTACCATATGCGACGAAATTCGACAAGATGTCCTCAGACTAGTTTTCCCCCGTATTGCCAAATATACACAAGTATCGTCAGACCGCCCCCACTGCAGCCATCTGGATCTTCCGACATCTTGACTATAGCGTAAGTAGCGTCAGGCCGTCCCCGCATTTCAAAGATTGAATGTCTGTACCGAAAGCGGAAGATATATTTTCTCTAAACTGTACATGTCGGACTAAGATTGGTGACGGTTGCGCCCCGGCTTCGCCATGGGGAAGAGATGGTCAATATTATCGCACCAAGGGGCGCATCCGAAAAAAGGAGATTTTGCGTGTCGAGATTCGTCGCAGATATTTCTTTTCACATGATAGCCCAGGAAGCCTGACCAGTGGCATAAAAGGTCTGACATGACACCAATGTCATTTGCTAGTACGATGGTCAAGCTGCTTGAATTCCACTTAGGTCGCAAAACTAAAATTCAAACACAGTCTGGATTGCCACGTTCTAGCTGGCAATGTACCTGTTGCTATGACATTGACTTTGATAGATTACCAATCTGTTTTTTTGTTTCTTGGTTTGGTAAAGCCAGCTCCCACTACAGTCCGAAAGTAGATGGCTACCAACTGACTAGGTTATCGGGCATAATCTAGTCCAAGGCCTGAATCTGTTAAACGTGGTCTCGCATAAGCATAGGGATGCTATAACAGAGCTAACGGGGATGATTTCCACAGCCAGTTAAAGAGTCGTATGTGACTGCTAACCCCACTACATGAAAGGTCAAGCTTAAGGCTCCTGACGTAACAGGCATTTGCTGATTACGTTCAATCTCCAGGCCACACATTAACATATCTGCTATTGGTTCCCCAACAATCCAAGCCAAAACAATTCATTGGCTGGGCACTTGGAGAAGATTGCGGGTCCAGAAACAAACCCCAACCCAAACCTCTTGTGATTACCTATGTGGAGAGAAAACACCGCAAGAGGACGCCCACTCATGGCCCTCAAGACATGATTCCGTCAGACTCCCCCTTTACTAAATCAAAGTGAGCCAAATCGTGGTACGCGTGACCCCACCTGCCCTGCTACCAAATAGCGGCCTGGAGGGATTTTATCGTACAAAGAACACATGTGAAACTTCGCCAAAGAACTGTAAGTCTTCTTTGGGACATTTTACAGTGACAACACGCATCCACTGGTCGACTTGGCGTCGGTCGCACTCGCACATATCGAAGCAGGACGGTGCTTGGACTGCACCCGCCTGTCCCGTTCTTTACCTGACTCGACTGCCTCTCGGCACTCCACACTCTGGGGGGTCTTGCAGCAGATCTGGGTAGTACTGCTTGAGATCGGCGGTGGCTTCCTCCACTGGGTATTGCAAAATAACTAGTAGCGCGTACATTCTGCTCTGTGGAAATAGCAAGCTCTAGCTTTTGCCTGGTGAAGGCGTGCGATCGATTCTATGCAGGAAACAAACAAACAAAAAAAAAAAAAAAAAAGAAAAAGAAAATCGCGGCCACGGCTGCCGATTCCAGCCCGCGAGGATGGCATTTAAAGTTTCAAAGTGGAGGATAAAACAAAAAAGTGACAAAAGGAGATCTTCGCTTATTGGTACTTGTTTCAATAGCCGGAACCCCAGGGATCATCAAGGGGAATACCAATTTTTGCCATATCTGGTTATGCAAGAACAGATTTAAGGCTAAATTTGGCTCTTTGGAAGACAAGATTGATCAATGCATTCGAGCCAAGTAAAAAATAAAACAAACCCCATTCCATCCAAAGTTCCAATAATAATTACAAGTCTGACCTTTCTGGTATATATAAATCAGACGATCTTGCCACACTGTTGACGATTTTGGTTCCTGTTCCCCATCCAGCAACACTTCACTTCTCAACCAAACTTTTCTTCTTCCACACAAACTCCTACCCGCTCGACCGGTCGGCGGCTTTTCATTCTCGTCAAGCTTTTTTTTTCTTGTCTGTTCCAACATATACTTTTCAACAACCCGATAACAAAAAAGAAAGAAAAAAACAACCCCCCAATATCGCCAACATGAAGTTCTCCGCCACTTTCATCTTCGCCCTGGTCGCCTCCGTCACGGCCCTGCCGACAACCGAGTCCGAAAACAGCCAACAACTCGAGGCTCGCGAGGCCGGCGCGGCGTGCCGGCTCCTGATCACGGGCGGCAGGGCCGGCAAGGGCAATTGCCTCGGCCGAGGCGGTCTTTGCAGGGTCGCAGACCCCGGCGTGGAGGGAGGAATAAGGACCCAGGTGTCTAGCGAGTGCAAGGTCTAGGAGATCTGGGGAGCTGAGCACGTCTATTTCTATTTTGAGCAGCGGCCTTTGATGTGGGGTTGGCATTTTGGGAGGATATTTACTGGCGAACTTGCATATGTGGAGTTTTATATCAATATATCGTGTTGTGGTTCCGAGTTCTTCTTTTTTATTTTTATTTTTCTTTTTCTTGTTGATGATGATCAATTGTTCGCAAGTCTTCTGTCGAACCCAAGAGCCTAGTCTGGAAGCCATCTCTGGCTCCTTTGATGAAAAAGAAAGCAAGACACCTATAGGTGCCCATGCAAACTAATTGATTTCAAAGTTCAAAATCGTGCCGAAGCTATACTTGTTTGATATCTGCATATCATTAGTCCGTGTATCAACACAGTGTCTATAAAATATTTGTATATGATTTTTTTTTTTTTTTTTTTTTTCGGTCCTCACTCCTCCGCTATATCACTGCCATATTCGTGGTCAAAGGGGAAATCGAGAGCTTCGCCGTTGGCCAGCACCAACTCCAGCCAGTTCCCTCCTGTATCATCCCACACAGCCCATGTGACTCCACTACCTGAAGGCGTTCAACCTCTCAACCTCGGCCTTGTCGCCCCCGGCCACAAAATTCACGGTCCAGTCCCATAGATCCTCCTGGTACTTTTCCGAATAGCTGTCCTTGCTCGACATGATCTCCCTGCTCCCCTCGAAATACCTCGCCGTGACCCCCTCGACGTCCGGCCCGACGGCCAACCTGGCCAGGTTGCGACCCGACTCCTCAGCGGTGTGCACGTTGGGGTACAGCACGATCCTCAACAGCCCGATGAGCCGGGGCAGCACGTGGAGCCACACCCAGCGCGCCAGTCCGGAGTACTCCCTCGCCAGCCCCGTGCCGGGCATCAGGCCCGGATCCATCGCCGTGACCGTCACGCCCCTCTCGGGCACGGCGTCGGCCAGGTGCCTCGCGAGCGCGTACGCCCACAGCACGTTGCAGAGCTTGGCGGTGGTGTAGTGCGCGGCGCCGGGCAGGGCGGCGCGCTGCGGGGGCGGGTGGGCGACCTCGTCGGCGGTGGTGTAGACGGCGTCGGGCATGCCGGACTTTTGCGCCGGGTCGTGCGTGCCGCTGGACGTGAGCACGACGCGGGCGCCGCGCGGCACCAGCGCGGGGAACAGCAGGTGGAAGAGCAGGGCGTGGCCGGCGTGGGCGATGGCAAAGGTCTTTTCCATGCCGTCGGGCGTCAGGGTCAGGGCGTTGGGGAACTGCAGCGCCGCGTTGAGGACCAGGGCCTTGATGGGCGGCCTGGTCTCGTCGGCGATCCAGTCCCGGGCGAAGCGGCGCACGTCGGCCGGGCTGGCGAGGTCGATGGGGAGGAACTGCGTGTTGGTCTGGCCGAGGGATTTGTTGATGGCGCCGGCTGCGTCGTCGTTGCTGCTCCTCGAGGTGATGACGATGAGGTGGTCTGGGCATTCTTTGGCCATCTGGGCGGCTGCTTCAAATCCCATCCCGGCTGTGCCGCCGGTGATGATGATGGAATATTTGAAAGCCGACATCTTTTATTTTATTTTTATATACATATATATATATATATGTATATATATATATATATATTTTATTTTTGTTGGTGTAAGCGGTTGCCCTAGTGTAAGCGTCTTGTTCAAGTAGATACTGAGAAATCACAAAGAGCCAAGTCTGGGAATTTGTAGAATGTCAATCAAGGCTTGCGATCAAATTATATCTCAATTGTCAAGTATTTGTACAACTCTCAAGCGAAAATGCTGAAGCATTTTGACCTTCATTTATACGAGAGACCATGCATACCTACCTATTCTGAGTGGGTATCCTGAGTGGCTAGGTTTTGCGTCAAGACCGCGGTGGCCGTGGTGTAAATGCCGCGGGATTCAGTTTGAAGTCCACGGTGGGCTTACGAACCTTGCAAATCGCATGTCCTTGTCTGCCATGCATACCGGTCATGGCCATCTGCGATCCAAGAAAAAAAAAAAAAAAAAAAAAAAAAAAAAACAGAGAAAATTCGTTTCGAAACTATATTTTAACCATGTGGTCATATGTGGATAAATTCTGCTTGAAAATCATGTTCTTTTGGCAACTTGACGATGGCAATGAAAGCGTGCAGTCAGATGCGGTTTCTGCCTCCTCTTTGGGGCAACATGGTGGCCAAGGCTGCTTAATTTCTATGGTAGATGGGGCACGCAGCTTTATCACAGAGGAACGTTGGCCCAGTTAAATGCAAGACAAAGCTACGCCAGGCAGCGACAGAAGAAAAAAAAAACCCCCCTGGTCTGGCTCATGCTCAATAAAGAACGCACAGCCCCAAAATGCAGAGCCAAGACTCGGAAAATTCTCCCGGCCTGCCTTGCTTCGTCTAGCACGGCAATTCAAATCCACCACTGCTTACTACGCTTTACTAGCGCCCACTAAGTGTCATACCCCTAATCGGGAAATTAGGTATAATTGCAAGGCTGGTGTCAAACAAACCCCCGGCGGCAGCAGCACAGTGATGATGACAGTCCAGGACAAAGCTCGCTCGGCCCATCGCATGGGTTGTAGGTGTGTGTGTGTGTGTGTGTGTGTGTGTGTGTGTGCGTGTGTGCCCATCATACAACAATTTAGGCCGACAAATGGCTCCATGCGCTCAGAGGCTGTGGTGCGGCCCCGGATGCCTAAGCTTGCATCCTGCGGTCCGTGATATATGACTTGCTGCTGGCATGCGTCTCTTTCTCTTTTTTTAGGTCTGCACTGAAGCCATCTCAACGAGAGAAGCAGAAAGGGATCCGAGCGCAGATTCACGCTGCCAAATAAATCTACCAATATCCAGATTTCCCACGTAAAAAAAGGAGAGAGAAAAAAAAAAAAAACCTAATCCTACTCCGAATGTCTCGACGACCCAAAACAGGCGCCATGCTAAGCGCCGTTGTCTTCGCCGGCCTGGCCCCCATACTCGGGGCGTCCCCGGTGCCGGACGACGTCCTGAACATGCACAAGCTCCTCCGGCGGGACCCGCCCCAGGCTCTTCCCCAAAACGCGTCGGCGCCGGAGCTGAGGTGGCAGCCGACGATGGACTTTGACAAGGATGGGTGCTACAACACGCCGGCCATCGATGTGCGGGGCAACATCACCCCGGGGCTCAACAACATGTTCACCGGCACCGACACGGGCTGCCGCGACGCCTCGGACCTGGACAACAACAACGTCTACGTGCGGTCGCGCTGCAACAACGACTGGTGCGTCTTCCTCTACGACTACTACTTTGAAAAGGACGTCGCCCTGCCCTACCTGCCCGACGTCGGCCACCGCCACGACTGGGAGCACGTCGCCGTCTTCGTCGAGGGCCGCGACAAGGCCCGCCTCGTGGCCGCCTCCGCGCACGGCGGCTACGCCACCCGCAAGGCCGAGGACGTCAGGTGGGACGGCGACCATCCGAAGCTCGTCTACCACAAGGACGGCATCGGCACTCACTGCTTCCGCTTTGGAAACGAGGACGACGACGAGAAGATCGAGAACCACAAGGGCAGGTGGTTCCTGGGCCCGCTGGTCTCGTTCAATGGATTCCCCAGCACGCAGCTCCGCGACAAGCTGTTCTCACATGATTTTGGTGCTGCCACCATCGGGATCAAGGATTCTCAGTTCCAGAGCAATATAGACAAGGCCAGGGGCAAGGACGGCGCCCCGGGCTTCGACAGCAGCAAAGATGATGTCAGTGGTGGCAGGTTGTAGACTTTGATAAACGGTACTAGAGTGGAGCGTCTGTATTATAATTATATATATATATATCCCAAGAACGAACTTACAACGTCGAAATTTCGATTGAGAACATGAACTGGCTAATGATATGCAGTCAGTACGTCTTGAAGAAACATGCTTGCAGAGTAACAGACCACTTTAAATTGAAATTAAAGGGGCTTCATTTGATACACATGCTATCTATAAGTCTCTCGCGCCTTGACAACGACATTTGAAGTACCAAATCAAAATCTGGCGCAACCCGATAGACGCAACCGCAAACCCAGTTGATTATGGTCGAGGAGTACTTGGGGAGGCCCGGGAGAGAGAATTGACTATATTGGATGAAACAGACATCTGTAAACTTGCTTTGTCATTCTCTCTCTGATTAATTATTTTATAATTATTGTCCGCCTTTTGATTGTACGTTATTTAGCTGTAAGTCTGTGACGTCCTTTGCTGGCCACTCCAGTAATACTGCGTCTGCATAGCATCTACACGATACTTGTAGTATCCACAAACAGATTAACTCCATGGTTCTTGTGTTGTTTCGAGGTCTGAGTTTGGACAGACCCCCAGTGTTTAGTTATAAATGCTTTTGACTGTCTTTATGAAGCTAGATGCTGAAAAATGAAACCAAAGCCACCAAAAGCTTCGCCTGCACGCTGCTTTACAAGTCAGAGTAGTCAAAAAGGCTCCTTTCACGTCCTGGAATTATAATCTACACATCTCCTTGTAATCGACTGCTTTTTATTTTTAGTACTTGGAAGGATTGGAGGTTGTGTGTTGCAACATCAGTCATTGTAAAAGAATGGAGTTTTGGACTTGAAGATTCAATACGCAAGTCTTATTTTGGGAACTGAGTTAGGTAACTAGCTTAGTCGACTACATAGAACTTTCTTGGTAGAGCGAATTCTACTTGTCTAAAGGGCCCTTAATTGCTCTCCAGATTCTATGCTAGATAAAAAGCTGAAATCAATGGTGTGCTGGTGAGTTATGGTTCATATAGGGTTAGGGTTAAAGGGTACAAAAGTTCATGACAAGAAGTATCTCAATGTTGAATAGCTGCCCAAAACACAGCATACTCGATGTTATGCGGTGACAGGATGGTGACGTGTCTGGCACTCAGGTTCATTCGGGATATATCGAGGGAGCCCAATTGTTCAGGCTTTGCTTTGCGTCCGATATCGCTGGGCAGCAATCTTGGAATCCTGTGTGCGTACCCGAGACAGGCCTGCAGTTATCTCAATGGCACAGGGAATATACAGAACAGAGCAGCTGCAGGGGTTGAAATATGTCGGATTCCGGGGTAAAATTGAAATTCGAGGTTTGGTGAGCCAAAGAAAGGTCGCCTGACCATTTTCTATGCAATGCATCCATTCCCTGTGATGCAAGGGGTTTGGGGGGGTCCACAACCGATTTAGCGCCTCTCAGCCCCGCGTCCGGAAGACTTTCGCCTAGCCTCGCCCCCCCGCCAAGTAACCTTGACCGGCGGATCCCGCTCTTGACGGTCCCAAACTCATGGCTCCTCAGCTGATTTTTCCCGGAACCACTCACGGGTTAGCTTCCCAATAACTCTCGTACGTGACAGCCCATCCTTGCAGTTGCGTCGGACCACAAAGTGACAGAAGCCCAGACCAACAAACTCGAAGACCTGGATTTTTCTACTCTGGCAACGAGACGGTGGAATTGTTTACAGGGTATATGTCCTAGGTTGCTCATTCGACGTCCGCTGCGCACAGCTTGGCGCTGACTGCTGTGGAAAATATCTGCTGCTTTTATTGGGGTTCTGTGGCGGGCGATTTCGGATTGGCAAGCAATAGCAACGGGCTGAGTCGCCGTCCAGCAGAAGCCTCCGCCTTTTGTATCAAGTATAAAAAGCATTGGAAATATCCACAGCGTACAGTCCGAGGGATGGCGCATCTGTCGAATACATCCGGCAACAAACACAAAACAAACACAAACACCAAGTGCAAACCCAAACGGCAACAATGTGTATCGTGGTCCTCACAACCGCGCACCCAGACTACGCCCTGATTGTGATCAACAACAGGGACGAGTACATTCTGCGCCCGACGTCCCGCCCGCACTGGTGGACGCCGTCACCACAACCAAAAGACACCACAAGACAAAACCAAAATCAAGACCAACAACAACAACAACAACAACAACAACCAGCATCACCCCCACAAATCCTCTCCTCTCGAGACCTCAACCGCCCGGAGCGCGGAACCTGGCTCGGCATCACGCGGACCGGCAACTTTGCCTGCCTGACCAACTACAGCGAGGCGGACCCCGACGACGCCCGCCACAGCGTCCACGGCGTGCGGTCCCGCGGTGCAATCGTCTCGGCCTGGCTGGCCGCCGACCCGGCCGAGCGCACCCCAGACTTTGTACATCGCATCCTCTCCGGCTCGGGCGTCAAGGGCGTCGGCGGCTTCAGCCTCGTGTGCGGCAAGCTCCGCCGCCGCCGCCGCCGCCACCCCCTCCAAAGAAACCATTCCCCCCAGCGTGGCGCACGTTCCCCGCCTCCACCGGCGCTCGACCCCCTGGCCATCATCTCCAACCGCTCCGAGCACCCCGAGCACGTGCCGTACATCGCCTCGCGGCCCTCCGAGACGCACGGCCTCAGCAACACCGTGTTCGACGCCCCCGGCCCGCCCTGGCCCAAGGTCTCGCGCGGCTGCGACCTGCTCAACCGCGCCGTCGCGTCTGCCGTCTCGGCGTCCCTGACCCAGGACCAGCTGGTCGCGTCGCTCTTCTCCGTCCTGAGCACCGACGACCTCCCGCGACTGGGAAACGACGCCGCCGCCTTTGAAGCCTACCAGCCCCTGCTGCGGACGAGCGTCTTCATCCCGCCGCTGGGCCGGGACGAGAGCTGGCTCGAGACGCGAGACTTTGGCCCGGCCGATAGGGACGCCGCCATTGCCGCTCCTCACCCTACCCACCCGCAGCAGCAACAGCATCAACAACAGCCACTACGACAACAACAACCTTCACCGCCCCTGGAACCCGCCGAGACCCTGCCACGTTCGGCATCGAGCACGCCTCGGTCCGAATCCAAGGCTCCCGCCTTCACCACGGGCATGTACGGCACCCAGCGCCAGACCGTCATCCTGGTCGACTGGGAAGGCAGCGTGCGCTACACAGAGCGCGCACTCTGGGACGACTTCGGCAACCCGCTTGCGCCGGGCGAGGGCGACGTCACGTTCCGCTTTCAGATCGAAGGCTGGAACGGCGAGGACGACGATGGTGATGCCGAGGTGGGTAGCGACAATATGGGGAACGATGAGCAGGCGTGCTGTTGACTAGCCGACCAGCCCGAGGTCGATATTTTACCGCCCTCTGTTCGTGTCGAGAATCATGAGACGCAAAGGCTTGTTTACGACGAGGCGCTTAGAGCAAAGCTGTAATCATAAACCCCATCGAAGTTTGCGTCTGATGAGACCAGAGATACACCCCGATGGCTTCTGCCGCCAAGTCGGAAGAGCCATCTAGTAAAAAAGACATGCGATTTTTCCAGCATATGTACATACTTGACACACAAAAACAGCCTGTTTACTTATCTTGTATTAGGCCACGTCGCCGCATCTACACATCCACAAAATTATGATGGACCAACTAAGTGACCTTCTCATAACGGACATTTTTGCAGCCCGAGAAGAGATAATGGCAAGCAAGCTTGCTACTTGGGGAAAATAAATGCCAACCATCCCAGGAAATAAGAAAACAGTTGCAGAGTAGCACAACATGCAATTCGATAAAAATAAACGTCACATCAAACTCAATCGATTGCCGCGCAAGCCAGACACAGTAGGCATCCCATCGCAAGTCGGAACCTCGTCCTTGAAAGCGGCTGCCCTTGTGGTCCCAGGCCCAGAGCTGCCACTTATTTTCCGCCCGCCAACAATAAGACGAGAGATAAGGCTTCGATCTTCCATGGTGCCTCCATCGGGAAGCAAACCAGGCCTCCTCATCTTGCGCGCGTACAGCTGTTGGAATGCATGTAAGCTTGCACGCGCCTCTCGGGTAAGACAAAGACTTTCGAGATGCAGAAAAATACGCTTGCACCGGTTCTCCTCATCCTCCAAAAGCGCTGCCTTGCCGATAGACTCGTCGTTGCGATTCTCGGCTGGCGTATCCGTCGATAGTAAAATGGTTGAAGAGCTGAGGGGCAGATTAGTGGAGAGTTTCCGCGGCATTATGGGCAGCGAAATGTCAGGCAATGTGGATGACGACGTGACTGTTGCGCGGTGTGGAGCAGGCTTCCTGCTATCGTTGTCAAGGGTCGACAAGGATGCTTGAGCTTTCACCATCATCTCAAGATTTGACGGAGAGAGAAGTTCAGAGTGGAAGCGATCATGCAATGAGAGAAAACGACCGGCCCAATATGATGTTGGCTGCGGATGTGATACTAGGCGGGGGTTCGAAATAATGGTAGAAACGTTGATGATATTTGCATCCGATCCCCCACCACTCGATCCCCTGCTAATGATTCGCGGCAGCGACAAAAGTGGTTGAGTCATAGAAGCAGTTGCTGTTGTGCTTGTAGATGAGCCACTCACGTTACGGCTCCCGGCTCCAAAGCTCCCAAGAGACCCGCGCGAAAGAGAACCAGAGATACTGGAAAAGACACTGTTCAGGGTCCTGGACTTTGATAGACCTCTTCGAGGATGCATATCGGATTCTGAGTCTGTCGGATTGATGTTTCCCAAACCACGAGGTGTTCTCTGTCGATTTTTGGGAAGAAACGAGTATGACGTTTTGATAGTAGCAGCATCAGTAGAATCTGTTGACATTATCCTCCCATTGTGCACAGCGGGTCCAATTGGAGAGCTTATCTTTGGTCGACGACTGGATAATAGGTCCCTTCGGCGAAGACCTAGTAGCTTGCTGATTTGCTTCCGATCCCCTGAGAGATTTTCATCCGACCTTGGGCCAGCCGCCCTGTGGGCTTCACTCCCCGGCTCCTCAACACCTCCCGGGGCTTGCTTGCCTTCTCTCCCGTATGCTTGCGAGGAGAGCAGTCGCTCTGATGCAGCCTCTGCGTAGCCGACGGGATATCTGGCGTTGTCGTCACTCGAAGGTAAGTCGGTTTGAGAGAGGTATCCTGAAAGCTGACCTGCTGAGACTTCGGTTTCCCGAAAAACCATCGGATGTTTGAGCTGCGATGATCTGATTCGGGTTCCGAACGAGTCCAAGGATGGGAATGTTCCACCATTGGAGCGCCGTGGAAGTCTTGTTGAGGGGGAGCAGGCATACTGAACTGGGTCGAAAGCCATGCTGACAAAGCAGACGCACCGTAGTAACGCAGAGACAGGAACTTCGGTACTGCACTGTCCCAGGCTTCGATTGCCCGGGAGAAAGTTTCTTTGCAGGCAGCGAAGAAGCGTGTCCTGAGGAGCGACAAACCCACGGCAATAGTAACGATCAGGGTAGAAGCGAGGAAGGTGTGAATCACCACCTGACTAAACTGAAGCCAAATCTTGAGCAGCGATGAAAAAGCACGAAGGTCAAACTGAAAGATTGCTCCAACTCCTCTTGCAGTTGAAGCAGTGATTCTCAATGTCAAGCTGAAAGTCATCCGCAGGAGCTCGAAAAATGTTCGCCAAAGCAGACCGAGGCTCCAACGAGCAGTCCTGAGTTGATCAAGGGTTCCTTCAACCTGGTTTTCAAGGCTTGCAGTCTTGATGCCGAGATTCTGCTTTGTGTCCTTTTCTGCGGGGTTCGCTTGTGATGCAGATGAAATAACAGCAACAACAGGAGCACCGAGTGAGTCGTTGGAACTACTTCCGTCGGAATCTGAAGAAATGTCGGAGACCAGGCTCGGAGTTGTTTGGCTGTAGGGCTGCGAGGCTGAACCGTTACCTTCTGAGGATAAGTGCGTGTTGGTAGGCTTGTAGATTCTCGAAGAACTTGCTGAGGCAAACTTGCCTGGAAAGGAAACTGGCGTGGGAGGCACAGAAGACTTGCCGTTCAGGTGGGTATGTGACTTGCCAAAGGACTTCTCTGTCTCTACTTTTCCCACGTGCCCATTCAACTTAAGCGAGCCGGAGAAGCGGGAGTTGGAGCTTGGCTTTCCTTGAGGATCGTCAGAGCTTTCGTAGTCAGCTCCTTCGTTTGGAGTTGTGTCTGGATTGACAACTCTGAGGCCCCGGCAACTGACGAATGGCTGCTTTGATTGGTTGACAATCTTAACAGGATTGCCAGCCCTCGTCTTGAAAAAAACAGTCTGGGTAGCGAGGCCGTTTACACGTTCAGGGTCAGAAACTTGCCAAGTCCAGACCTCGTCGTCCTCGTTTGAAAGCTCAGAGGTCTCGTTTTGTGCAGGCTCGGGATGATTGTGGTTGACAATAGAGTGGAAGCTTCCAACAGAAGGTTTCCGGACAGGCGTCTCTGCCGACTCTTCTGGTTTCGTCAAGGTATCAGAAGGGGCTTTTGAAGAAACAAAAAGGGGAACTTTAGATAAAAGTTTGTCTGTAACAGCTGGGCTGCTTTTATTATCTTTGGTACCGCCGTTTATATGCTTCTCACCATTCGGAAGAGGTGACGGCTGGTATCGCGAATCAGCGATATCCAAAGGATGACGAATGCTATCGCGAGCAAGGCGCCATGCGTTCTCAGCAAACGCTTCTTCTTCGCTGTCTTCCAATGATGCTGATGCTGAGCAGTCTCGAGATTGAGGACGACTGCCATCAACGAAGGCGGCGTCACCTGCACTTGGCAAGATCACAGGATGGTGCACGCAGCTGTCTAGACGGTCCAACGGTGCTCCGTTAACCTGGGATGCGTCGTCGAATGTATTCCTTTCGGGAACGGTGGCTGTAGACCTCTCCTCAATGTTTTCTTTGGAGGGGTGGATGGAATCAGCTGGGCTCCCCAGATAGGTACTCTCTCCTGATGAGCTACTATTTTCGAGGGGCTCGTCGGAGATGTAGCCAGAACGGGTAGCCAGAGCTATGCTTCCTGTGGCTTGTGTGAAACGTTCTGATGGATAATGGGAAACTAATCCACCATTCGAGACAGCCCGAGGCTCGAGTTCCTTGTCAAAGTACTCGGTTGGGGGAGGGTTTACGTCTGCCATCGTGGGTAAGCAGCAGCTCGACTCGGCAACAGCTGGACCGGATTAGAGAATAACGTAAGTGGTAGAGAGGTACTGGGCTGGGAAGCGTGGCAAAAGATCAAATTAATGGAAAGCAAACAAACAGAGCGAAATGGTGCAGACGGCAAAGTGAAAGGTATGAGGGTCAAAATGTTAACGCGAAGTTTGTCGGGGATCAAATCAATGGTTGCCAGTAGGTAGCAGAGTTCTGGAGGCTGCAGCGAATATGATCTGAGAGTGATGAAATAACGAACGACGAGGGTGTTCTTCGTAGGAATTCTGGGGAAGCTTGGTAGTCACACGTAGATAATCTAGATAGGCAGGCAGGCACTAGCTCGAGAAATTGAACGTGCTTACCTGACTGAGAATCAAGCGATTAGAGGGTCCAACGTAAGTTTCGGTACCAAATGAGAAGGCGCGGTGATAATATCAACACGAATTGTGATGGTGTTCGGACTTTTCACGTAGCAATTGTTGTATGGCGTCCTCTAGAAGGTTTGGGTGTAATGATGTGCCGTCTGGTGTCAGAGCGTTGGTTTGGATGGGCTTCGAGTAGAAATGATGTCGAGCTTAGAAACCATGCACCGGTGTAAAGCACCATGAGTTGAGGAATCCCGATTTTGGCCAAGGCAAAGTCCTAGAAAATAAAGCGAGTGGCAGGCAGTTTCTGTTCGTTTGTGCCCCTGGTAAAGGCCCAATCGAACCAGTACACACAGTCCAGGAAGAGCTGGGCACATCTGCTCGTCATGCTCTTCAAACAAGGCAGGGCCAAGGTGAGTAAAGCCTGAGAACCATTCTTGGTTTCCCAGCCCAAAAAGCAGGAGCCGATAGCGGAGTCAAAGAGCAGGAGCTATTGGCCACGAATTTGCTCGAGCCTTGATCAGTACTTCCAACTGGTAGATACTCGTATTTCGGACGTATTACTAGGTCTTGATCATAGCTTCACTGGAAAGAAGTTCAGCACAATCCATACCTACCAAGACATGGTCGCTCGCAGATATTGCAACGTTTAGTAAGGCTCGGTACTTCTAAAACAAGGCAGCTTGCCTAGTTGCCTGACTTATCTACCTAGGTACCCAAAACTCCCTGCCGATGGATATCTGAATTCCCATAACGCCCAAAAAAATTTCAAGATGAACATGATTCTCTGCTTTTCCCAAGCAAAGAAACCATGGATACCAATCCACTGGATCCTTATATTTCTCATGCGTAGCGTGACCAAGTTGCCCTACGCTTCGCGTCTTCGATATTTTTTCGTTCGATCCGCGAGGCCTCAAACTTTGCCTTTCTTTCAGCCCTCTAGGCAGCAAGCTTCTTACGGTGCTTCTCCGACTTGATAAAGTTGGCAATCTCTGCTGTTTTGCTGGCAAAGAAGAGCTGCCGGGCATCGCTGCGCCATATCAAAACACCAACCTCATCAGCGTAGTCGGCGATGGCCTTGAATTCGGCCTGGCTCTCGAAATCCTTGAACAGGTAGCCCCTCTGAACCTGCATGCGTTCCGTCTCAAGTTGCCACAAACGGATCTGATCCACAACGGTTGGTGGCAAGACTGGCTTGTTGCGGATCGCCGCGATGCGGTGCATTTGCTCGTGCGCGTGCGATGCCAGGTATTCGATGATTTGGTCGGCTGTGATACCGTGGGAAATGGCACGCTTGATCGAGTGCCGACTCAGCTGTCCAGTAACCATCCCTGCGAAGCGCATCTTTAGGTTGGCAAAAAGTGCTAGGATGGCTATCTGGAGCGGCGTGCTCGTGTACGCATAGATGCGGAAATTGGTCTCGAGAATGATGGCCCCCTTGGTATTGTTCTCGCCCGCTTCCGCGGTGGCGGCCGCAACGCCTGAGCTGACACTCCTGAGCGCAGAAGACCCACTGGTGAGAGTGGTGGCGAGACGAGTGGGAAAGTATTGATCTGGGTTGCTGGGCGGGATGTATACCAGACCAAAATCGTTCAAATCAGGCAGCATATTACGACGTTCTTCTGAGAGTGCCCCTGTGTCGTAGGCTTGACCAAGCTCCAGAGTACCAAGCATAAACAGGAAGCTCAACATGTCGACTGCCCTATTAGTGTTGTCCTCGTTGACGCTGTGTAGCCACTGCAGGAGCAACGTCCATACCTGGGCGTTTGCCTCTTGCAGGAGAAATGTAAAGCCTGTTTTTGTGATGCTGATCCTCTCCGAGCTTCGGCGCTGGACAAGCCCACCCTGCACCAGCAGAGTTTTGACCGTATCCTGAAGCTTTGAACCTCCAAAGTTGTACTTTTTGCTTGGCTCCATTGAGTCCGTCTCTTCAACGCTGTTGACCACATAGTGTAAAATGGCATCCCATCTTGACCGTGCCCACTTATCCAAAAATGCAACATCAACCTGTGGTGGTATCGGAAGGCTTGATGGGACGCCGAATGAATTGTGGGAGCCGCCGCCCTCAAGGGCTAGCCGTAAGGACTTTTTGAAGTTGGGCGTCAAGGACATTTCCTGTATGGGCTTTTCTTTGGTAACCGGAGTGATGGTGGTAATGTGCATAGAACGTAGAATGGACAGCGCCTGGTCCTTGTTCTTCTTCGCTTCTGGCTTCACCCAAGAGTCCAGAGCAGTAAGCGGCAGCGGCTGTGGCATATAAAGAAGCGACATGACAAAGGTTTTGGCTAATGGGGGAAGCATCCGGCGAAAGATGGCGAAAGCTGTAGCCGGCTGTTGGTATAGCTTCTTGAAAGTGGCGCCATTCTGCTTCTCGAGATGATCGGATAACGTAATGATCGGTTGTTGAGACATGACGACGTCTGTTGTTTTAGCCCGTGAGCAATGTCGACGACGAGGTTGAATGTCAAGCAGTAAGAATCGTGCGCTGTCGCAACCCGACAATCGTCACCGTAACAAAATTAGGTCGATAAAGGTTTAATCATTCTGGTATCTTCGTCTGTGTATAAATGTAGCGCGAGTGTTTGTAAGGATGGTTGCGATGCCGTTCAATGGATGGCATGGGATACTGCAACAAAAAGTGATTCATGTATTGATGCTACGATTTGCATCACGTCAGAAGAAGCAAGGCCAAAGTTCCTTGCCGACGTGTTTGCAGGGATGCCCGCTGTGGGCTTCTGGGGGTGGGGCAGCGCGCTGGCACGTGTAAAGTGGATTTTTAGCTAGTGGGTCGCGGCTGGTGACGTCGATCTGATGGCTCTGTGAGCAGCTGTCATCCGCGGCTGCATCCGCGATTGATCAACAGCAGTCCAGCGATTTGCCCAACGAGGTACTAAGTTGTTCTTGCTTGCTGCTTCTCCAAAATAAAACGACCAAGTAATAAGCTGTAAACGGTGCACCTTCATCCAATCATGGCGGCCAAACAATTGAAACCAGTCAACTTTGTGAACGCTGTACGTTTGTTTACTCGTTATTTGGTGACTTGATCTCAGCCAGCCATGAGCTCAAGTCAGTTAGTCACTGAGCACAATTAACCAAAAGTCGATACCCGTGTTTAGGTTCTGCGTTCATTCATGAAGGAGTCAGGCCTGGAACCCAGGTATGTATACCGGTTCTAACATGGCTTCAGCCCCAAACGGAAAATACTAACAGTTGCCCGTGTAAAAGACTACTTGGGGCTAGCAATGTAGGTGGGACCACTCGAAAAAGTCTACAGTGGACAGACAATTGATAGGAGTTGCGGAAACTTTACTCATACATAACTTCGGCTACCTACCAATAGTTCCGTATTAAAGATGCTCAGAAAGGAAGAGTCAATTTTGAACTGGATATCCAGAAAGACCATACAGTAAGTCTCGGGTTTAGTCCTCTCGGCACGGGATTTCATCGATTAGATCTGACATGGCCATTACTCATTACAAAGAACCGAATGAAAGCGATCCATGGCGGCACACTTGCCAGCATGGTCGATCTGGGTGGCTCTTTGGCAGTCGCTTCCATGGGCTTGTACTCAACAGGTGTCTCGACAGACCTCAATGGTACCAGATCCACTGATTCTTGAATTCTGCGGGTCGTCCCATACTAATGCTGAGCATTATGTGCAGTCACCTATCTCAGCAGCGGCGGCGTCTCTGGCGACAAGCTTACTGGTACAGCCACGTGTGACAAGAGTAAGCATACGTCTTGGCCCCTTGCTTTGGTTGTCTGTTGCAAGGCTCGATAATACAGGGCTAACTTATTTCTCTACAGTCGGCAAAACACTGGCATACACCACCGTCACATTTAACAACGCCAAAGGAGAACTCGCTGCGCGAGGAAGCCACACCAAGTACGTGAGATTTCCATGAAGGCTGATAGACTGCTAACCCTTGGTGCATAGGTTTGTTGCCAAGGCATGGCCTAAGAACCAGGGACTTTTTGAACTCCCAGAGGGTGTCTCGGAACCTTCTGGGGATGATAAGTGACTTGGTTCAAAGATCACTGACGTGGATTAGCATATTAACGAAAGGGAGAATACCCCAGAATAGATGTATAAATGGGTCCACATACAAATGCAGCGGTTTTTCATCTAATTACGTTCACTACTATGCGAAAACGGCATTCGAGGACAAAGCATTATCCACTCTTACACTCTTGATCCCCCGTCGTACCTCGTGGCATTGCTATCCCTCGACCCGTCTGATATTATTGTCCTCTCGTCATCAGTGGCATTTGTTTGGCTCATCAATGCAGTGGACGGTCTCCCAGAATTGCCGACAACAGGATGGGGAATAGGAGAAAAGTCGACATGGAATGGTTGTTTTGTCGTCCACAGTCCGTCCTTCTTCTTGCCTCCAATATTGACAAGAATCCCGGTGACAATGACAAAGAAAACCCAACTCAAGACGTTAGCCGCGTACTTGATCGACGCCCAGTCGGAAGAACCCCTAAAGGTTCCCTGCGCCGCCTCCGGGCTGGCAGGACTCAGATCAGGACCGAGCGTCCCTTCGAATCCGATAAACGTGAAGCAACGCAGGAACATTATGACGGTGGCCAAAAGATACCGTGCAGTGGTCTTGAGTAAGATTATTTGCCTTGATCAGCAAAAGCACAAAGGACGGCCCGGTCGTGCTGGAGACCAACAAAAAGGGGAAAGAAAAAAGCACTCACGAGTCGGATACTCTGGCCCATCCACACGCGTACGACATGTGCGGCATAAGCGATGGCCGGCAGCGTCGCGGCCCAGCGCAGCACGTCGGCGGCCACGGTGGCGTTGGCGTAGGTGCTAAAGTTGTTCAACCTCCAGTACTCAGGATACTCGTTCATTTCTTCGAGCCAAGATTCCACGTTTGCAAAGTAGACGCCGGCGGAGACCAGGGCCGTGACCGCCGCTACCAGAGCGATGGCGACCGACAAGGATCGCAGCACGGAGCGGTAGACGGTGGCGGTTCTGAGGCGCGCGTACATGAAGCCGTGGCC
Organism: Pyricularia pennisetigena; assembly: GCF_004337985.1. Taxonomy (NCBI): domain Eukaryota; kingdom Fungi; phylum Ascomycota; class Sordariomycetes; order Magnaporthales; family Pyriculariaceae; genus Pyricularia; species Pyricularia pennisetigena. The sequence continues at coordinate 2,742,999 of NC_043743.1, forward strand.
CAGCTCGAAGAAGATGATGAGTATGATGGCGTCGGCCAGCCGGGAAAAGAGGTTCACGAGGCCCGAGATTCTTGCCAGCTTTACGGCCAGCTGGGGTCTATCTGTCTGATAGTACCTGCTGTTGCTGTAGCCCCACGACCGCCAAGGATGGTCCCGGTTGGGTTCGGGCCTCGGAAGATAGCCGTCCTGGACTTTGGTTGCTGATTCGCTTAGATATAAAACAGCAAGTCTTTGTGGCACAGCTTCCAGTATTAGTCAAGATCTCTGGCTTGCTGTGAATTCTAACCAGCTATGAAGTCTTTGAGGGCGATGAATAAGAGGAGAGGGGAATGCACTGCTTACACTACCTGAAGTGGCAAGAGTATTTGCATCCAGACAGCGAACGTCTTCCTTGCCGGGTCATGTCGACTGACACGGTTGGCGACATAAACCCAAAGCAAGCAGAAAGCCGCGACCGAGACGGTGGACACGGCGACATTTCCTGCATTGGCAGTCTCGTCCAGCCTAATCAATATTGACGTCGACATTATTGGCGTGCTTGGTGTGTCTTTTTTATCGAAATGTTTTTTTTTCTTTTTTTAGCAGGCCGTTGGACCTAGGATAAAATGCAAGAGTTGGTCCTTACGTGGTGTTTTGGACGGGCGAATGCAAGTCAGAACTTGGATAGAGAGGAATCTGCCAATATGTATATCATTTGACCCCGGATTTGTTCTTTTGGCCAAGCATGGCTGGAGTCTTATCATCTGTCATCTCTCGGCGGAGCATATTGCACTGCAGCCGAAATTTCCCTATAAGATGTACTAGCACCGTCGTTGTGGAGGCTTCACCCTGCAGCTCAGCCTTGCCAACCTGAATGTCTTGGCTGAGGGGTCAATGGCAAACGGTTTTCACCATAGATAGCCAATCCCAGGATAAGCAAACAGATGCCATGTATAAAAAGAACGAGGTTGCAGGTCGCTACGACCGGTAACTCCATTCGTCGTTGGCGCCCAGGCTCACCTTACCCACACTTGCGTCTGACAGGTCTCGCTTCCAAAGGAGAAAAATGCCTCACGTCAGCAGACCAAAGCAGCTCCCACAAATCACTCCCTATTCCATATAGATCAACTCACAGGGACAGAGATTGATTTGTTCAACATACCCAAGCCTGCCATGATGTTCCTTCTTTTTTTTTTAACGAAAAACCCTGTTGCTTAATTCCTTGTTTTTCTTCTTTTTCACAAGTTCAGAAAAAAACTCCCTCCACCTCTTTAACCCTAGTCTACAACAACCAAGGAAGCCTGCGCCGGCCTGACGCGCTCCTCACACGTCTGGGGCCCTCCCCTGACCACCGGACCCCAATCCTGGACCCAGATGCCGACCTGCCTCTTCAACCCGCGGCCCGCCGCAGGGCTGAGCCGGTCGACGGTGCCCTCGCCGCCAAACACCTCTAGCATGGCCACGCCCGCCGTCTCGGCAAAGTGCTCCGCCCAGCTGGCGAGCGCATACCGCGAGATCACGCGCTCGTCTTCTTGCTCGGCGCCGCGCCACCGCAGCGAATCCGAATATTTTCGCGCCGCACCGGGCAGGCCGTTGTGGCCAGCGGTGGGGGAGGACGACGACGACAACGACGGCTTGGGCGCCGGACGCCAGCCGTAGCGCCGCGCCAGCGACGCGGGCCGCCCCATGAGGTACGGGTTGTGGCCCTGCGCCGCCGGCAGCTTGGAGTCGATAATGTGCGACGCCTCGTGCGACAGCGTGTGCAGGTCCCAGTAGCGCGGCCGGACGGCTATGTCGCCGTCTGTGCTGAAGGCGGCCGCGCGCTCGCCTGGCGGTGGGTGCGGAAGTGCGGCAACCGTTCTGCCATGGTTTTGTTTTTGTTACCTCTCGGTGTTAAAACCCTCCCTCCACCGGTTTGTGGTCCTCGGACTTTTTTGACGTGGCTGTGCAAGAGCGGATCTTGCTGGGCTTCTTACCTCACGTGTTCTCGCATTCCAATAGGCAGCCTTCCAAAGGCGGTCGTCATCTTCTCGATGCTGGTGTCCGACTCGGCATGCTGACAGAATACCCAAGGGACATGACAATCGTCATAGGTGACCTTGAATCTCCCCACGCCGCGTTAGCAAGAAGCTGTTTCAATTTCAGGGGAGACGCCGGCCGGGGAGATTCACATTGTAAACAACAAAATCCTCTCTTTGCACCTGGCGTCCGTTTGACCCAAAGTACCTTAGGCAGTTGGACGGCAGGACACCCGCTTCCCACCTGCTGATATTTGTAACCTGGTGCGCCGGAAGAACCTTTAGCAGCTCAGCTGCGACGTCGAAGCCGGGATCGTGGATATCAGGCTTGCTGTAGGGGCCCTGTAATTCAAAGTTGCGCTCGTCTAGGCCATATGTCTTTGCTCCCGTGGCGTCGGTCGTCGGTAAGATCGTGTAGGCAACCACCACATTGGAGACAATGGCTGCGGCAATGCTGGCTCTCGCCAGAAGATGCATGTTAGGTATTGTGACGAAAACACTGGAACAGGATGATTTTTCTTGTGGTGTTTGATGTATTTTTCCGTTGAGTGCAACTGTAAAAGAAAAGTTTGGGCCTGGGCCTCGGAGACTTAAAATAAAATGATAAAAAAGCGGCCGCAAAGGCGACTCAAAGTCACTTGGGCCGTGATCGTCCATTCATGCTGAGGCAAGCGGTTAATCGTGACTGTACACGAACCATATTTGGGAAGCAGATACAGTGACTGAGGCGGTCCGCCTCTCGTGCCAAATGTTGCACTTCCTTCGAAGCATGTTTCAACAGCGGCGGTTGCGGGTTCTCAAGGCCAACCAATCTTCCGATTATCATGAGGGCATGTGTCCAGCCGAAAGCTTGTGTAATTCTACTGGTAAGTGTTTGTACTCTTCTGGGGGAGCAACATTTAACCTCGTAATCTGACCTGCAAGTGAGTCGAAACAAGAGTTAGTCCAGTTATTGCGCCAGTTGCTCACTGGTTCTAGTCTCAGTAGCGGAAACTGTAGTTGCCGAGAATGTGCGGCTTCCTCATGACCTTGCTGGATGACTTCATCGACGCGTATCACTAAAACGGACAACACAAAACAAAATAAAAAGTGCTTATTTGGTATCTTGAAGGCTAGGAAAATCCTGCCAGACCTATCATGAGACGTCGTACCCATCACCTCGCACCCCAAACACAGCCCACTCCAGCGGCTTCCTGGTATAAAGTAAGTTAAACAAGTAAGAAAACACGGTATTGGTTTATGAATAGCTATTCGAAAAAGGTTTCGAAGTTCACCAAGACAGAAGAAAAAAAAAATATGAAGCGAATGTTGAGGTCATCTTGAGACCTGAGGTCGGTCCATCGACGTTTGCATGCCCAAAGAATGTTACGAGTGTGTGTCCAGATTCCACCCGGTCATGCCACAATGATCTGGCGGTGCGCCATTGAGAGGCCAGGGAATCAAGTAGCAGGTGATCATCCGACAACGGCCAATTCAGGTTGGGTTTACTCGATTAGGCTGTCATCGAATGCATCACAGTCCTCACTGCTCACAGCTGCACCCCTTGCTTCTCTCCACGCTGCCATCTCGGCGACAGGCACGCGACTGCGGAGGAACCTCAGCGTAGCCTCGGTGCCGCGCTCAAGAACATTATATCTGGGAACGCGAAACCGGTTGCCCATAACATCCAGACGCTCCAAAGCGCCATTCTCAATCCCACCGAGGAGCCCAATTCGGGGGTTGAGATGGGCGATGTCGTTATTGGAAGCGTCAACAATCCGCATGCCCTTTATCGCTTCGGGCTCCAAATCAGCCAAGTGGTTGTTGGCAATGAGCAATACTGACAACTCTGGAAACACATCCCTCAATCCAGTCCCAGACGGAAGAGCGGCAATGCGGTTGGTGCTCACGTCTAGCTTCTGAAGTCCCGGGCTGATCAAGTTCGACATTAAAGGAGCCAGGCTGGTAATGTGGTTTGAAGACAGATTTAGTTCCCGGAGCGCAAGCAGCTCCAGCTTCAGCCCGCCACCGCTGGCGGCCATGTCTCCCATGTATGACTCCCCCATAAGCTTGTTATGTGAAAGAGACAAAGATACAAGGGTCTGGGAAAAGAAAGTAAGGGACTCCGGTATCATTGAGAAAAGGTTGTGATGAAGCTGAACCTCACGGACGCTTTGCTCGTTGGCGACACGAGAGCATGACACGGGATGAAGGGCCGACGATTGAGTGTTCGACCTGTCCAGCACGCCGCCAGGCCTTACCGTCCATTGTTCGCTGGATAAGGTATGGGACCGTGAACGCGCGGCTGGCGATTGAGGAGCCGAAGTCGGCGGCGTCGCAAACTTGTCGCTGATTTCAGATCCTGCTTCATCCCCGTCTTCAATATGTCTTGGGATGGAGTTCATCCTTGATCGTGTTGCTGGAATTTTTGGGCTTGATGACACTGCCGAGGGCAAGAGATTGCTAAACGTGGCCTCAGGTTCATTCAATATCGGGTCAGGATCCAGGCGAGCAGCCAAAATGTCTTTCAACTCCTCCGTGGTAATGGAGCAGAACTTCTTGTCCCGAAGCGGGTTGCCACTGAGCCTGAGCATGTTCAGATTATCCATGCGAGATATCTCCGGCGGGATGACGCGCAAGTCGTTGCTCGAAAAATCCACATGTCTTAGTTTGGTCAGGCCCGTCAATCCGTTTGGAACATCAGTAATGCTATTTTCATCCGCATTCAGGGTGAGCAAGTTGGCGCACATGCCAAGGCCGGGCAGCTCCTGGAGCCAGTTCATCGATACACACATCTGGTGGAGAGAAGGCATGGCGAGTGCTGAGCTGCAGCTAGGAGGCAAAATGTGAGTAAGCTGATTTGAGGAAACATCCAAGATCTGCAAGGTCTGAAAAACCGCATCTGCGTCGTCTATAAGCACGCCGCTCAGCTTGTTCTTTCGAACGACCAGCTCAGTAAGTGGGAGTTGCGCAAGAGTCGTGAGAGGCAAAGTCTCGAAATTGTTCTCGCCAAGGTTCAAAATTCGAAGCTTGCGCATGTTTACGATCCCAGCTGGAAGGGCTGAGATGTTGTTGTCATGCAAGTCAACGGTTTCCAGATTGACAAGGCTCGTGAAAGAGTTATCCAACGGCCCATAGAAGAGATTGCCCCCAAGCTTGAGGTCGCGGAGAGACGTAATCTGGGAAATGACCTCGAAAGAGCCATTCGTGATTCGGTTCGAAGACAGATTCAAAGATGTCAGGTAATGCAAGCGTCTCAGGCCGATGGGCAGAGAGATAAGCATGTTTCCATGCAGATCGAGAGTTTCGAGGCCTCCAAAAATCATGCCTTGCCCATCCTCGTCGTCGGCAAAAGCCTGCGGATCCTTATCAGGGAACACGGCGTCATCGATCATCTCCAGCTCGTTATCGGCCGCAACGAACCTGGTGAGGTCCACGGTCTCTGCCCATGATCCATCGTTAATGCCCATGGCTTCCGAGTCGTACATCTTGAGAACTTGGGCAGGGATCTCGCGAAGGCCAAGGGCTGCAATGTTGAGCCTTCCACTAGTCCGGGCAGTCACTAGCCGGCCTTCTAAGACCTTGTTCTTTGACCCGGGGTCTGCCTGCTGCTGATTGAACGGATTATCTGACAGACCAAAGTCGAAGGAGGTGTCCGTTGGTATCAGTGGTGATCTGATGGGATGTCTGCCTACGCTGGGCATTTTCTTTGGGTCGACTTCAAGCTGTGTGGTAGCCTTCTTGGCTGCCTTTGCCTTTGCAATTTGCTCCCTCAGGGCCGCAGAAGACTTTCTAAAAGTCGCCGTGGGTGCTGGCTCGCTCGTATCGACCGAAGTCGCAGTGGATGTCGGCGAGGGCCCGGACTGCACCGTGTCATCACCCGAGGTAGTAGATGACCTGTGTGAAACAAGCGAAGTCTTGCGAGAGACTTTCGGGGGAGTAGCCCCAGCCGTCTGGTTGTTCGGCGCGAGAGCTGGAGGTTTTCTAAACAGCCCGTTGAGCGAGGGGCGTTGCTTGGGTGGTCTCAGTGGCATTGTCTTTGCCATGGGTTTGTTTTCATCCGACTGGACCTGCTGCTTCTCCGGACTAGGGGTCCTGGAACTTGCCGGCGGTTTGCTGAAGGATGCTTTGGGAAGCGTTCTGGAGGCGGGTGTAGGTATCTTGCCAAGGGTGGGAGGTCGCATTGCAGCTCCTTGACCTGCAACCCTGGCCGCAGGCGCACGCGTAGTTTTGACTCCCACCCGGGGTTTTGTTTGCGTCGGCGGTGTACCGTTAATGGGAGCAAGCTGTGTTTTGTAGTTACTGATGTGACTAGTTGAGGCCCGGAACGAAGCTGGGCCTGTGTCTTCTATCCTATGGCTCGAACCGGGCCTTGTTTGCGATTTCGATCTCGAGGTCGGTCGGTTGAAACCTTCACTACGGTAGCTTGAACCTGGTCGCGAGCTGAGTGAACTGCGTGATGCAGGTCTGGAACCTGAGCGAGTTGCAGAGCCAGGTTCGAAGAAAGCCGAAGGTCTTCTTCCCCTGTTTGCAGGTGAAGAAGGTATTTGAGAGAGCGTCTCAATTGTCCTCTCTGACAAGGATGGTCTTGAGCGGGGCGTCTTCGGCTTTATCGTTTCGGTCGTCGACTCTTCCTCGTCAATGGTAAAATTGGCTGGCATTGAGGGCAGGTCCATCGGCACTGAAGATGCCCAGGGTTCCAAGGAAGACGAGTCCCTGCTTGGGGTTGTGAAGCTCTCTTTGGCAACATCTGAAGGTCGCCTGGTCAGAGTCGTTCTCCTTTTAAAGAGAGGCTGCTCAGCTGGCGGAGAGGGTGTTGCGGTCGACGCAGAGAATTGTGACGCCTCGGAAGCAACAGGTGAGGTGCTTGAGGCAGGAATTCGAGTTATGCTCGAGGATCGAGGGCCGACGAAGCTTCTCGGGGGCGGTGGGAGCGGTTTGCCTTGGAGCCGAAAGACGCGTGAAGGCGTCTCTGGTTTGCGATTTCCAGCCAAGACAGATGTTGTGTTTCCCAAGCTTCCTAAGCGATCATGTGACGGGGTTGATCGAAGCTTGGGGTTGTGTATAGTGCCATTGCTGCGGTTTGGCTGCTCGGTCGAGGGTGAAGGTCGAAGGGACGAGAAACTTTGTGACGTTCGAAGAGTTGGGAGGCGAGATGATCGTGGAATGCCGCTTTGCCTGATGGACTGACGGCGGTCCTCCATCTTGGCTGATGGGATAGCTAGGGAGATGGCGAAAGTGAAAGGCTGTTGTCGAGCGAGGCAAGTTATGCCTAGGACCAGACTAATGTCAGGTCAATGCAATCAGCATTAGTCGAAAACAAGACACAGGAAATGGATTGTCATAACGCACAGATGGTAACAGGCTGTTTTTTTTCCGGCCACTGTCAATGTCAAGGTCAGTTTCAACAAGCTGCCAGTTGAGGTAGCTGAGGTGAAAACCCTGAGGTTGGCGGCGGTGGCGCGAACAGCCGCGCCAAGTTTCCACTAGACGCGCCAATCCAACCACAGGCAGTGACCAACTGAAAGATATATCATGTCATATGCCATATGGTATACGTAGGCAGAAAAAAAAAAGCAATAGTGAATGACGGCAGTGGTTGTGATCACCGACAGAAAAAAAACAAAAAGAGTAAGCGAGGCCGGCAACCACAATGGCGGCCAGACCAGGTTGGAGAGCGAGTGGAACAAACAAACAAAATAACTTTTTGTTAGACGTGATTAGGTTGCACTGCAGCGCGTACCTGAACCACTACTGTACTTGGGATGGATGGGTCTGCATACTGCGGGCTGCTGCAGAAGCCATGCATCACCCATCTTCAAGCTAACACTAAAACCCTGCCGTACTCCGCAGTTTTGGTAAACCCAACCGGGTTGTTGATGGTAATTTCTCAATAGTTTCGGATGTTTCTGGTAATATCTCTCTCCTTTTTGTTTATTTTTTTTTTTTTTTCTCCTCACTGCGATGGTCAATGAACCCCACAATAGCACCAAACGGTTTGACCTCAATAAAACCACATTGATGCCAGTACGGCAGGAGCGGGGAAGAGAACAGGGGACCCAGGATGCCATGCTACCCGAATAGGGGCTTGCTGCCACTACGGAATTAAAGAAAAATACCCGGTATGAAGCATAAGCGAAAATTGATTTTCAACACCTCATTTCTCCCAAGCGCCAAGGTGCTCGAAGTTTCTGAATCTTGGCGAGTTGAGCAATGTTGAGATGTCACCGATTTTAGCAGAGTTCTGGAGCTAATGAAATCTAACTAATGAAAGCTTCCTGTCCTTCACAAGTTCCATGACCTCATGAAAAGCTTATGCGGATCCCTTTGAGGTACCTGAGCTGCTCTGTCCTCTAGCTATAGCTCAGCTCACTAAGGCACCAAACTTCTGGGTCAACGACTTATTTAGTCATGCAGCTCGACCGCACCCCGATGTCCTGGCAACGGAAGAGCATAGCGTGCGGCATATTCATCCGATGATGGCCATAGTCCTGGTATGCACCATCGTTGAGCATGTTTGCCAGGTATTAATTGTCATCTTTCGCGATTCCGACAATTACCCCTCGTCTCATGTCTGATACAAAAGCAAATTGGCCCGCTCGCGGCACCGCGAGGCTGGTTCTGGGATTGGGACCCAACCGACTGAACAATGAACAAAAGCATGCAAGAAACTATTCTAATCCAGGTATTAACATGACAATACATCGGAAACAATCCACTTTATTCAATTTATTCAAGGCTAGGCATGTGTCCCCAACACGTGGGACCAAAGTACCGTGCGCACCATGACCTGGGTTGAACCATTCCCTGGGTGGAACCATTCAAGACAGTCATAAATGCTTGCGACCTACTTATTAATTACCGAGGCAGGCCAGGCTTTCCCCCTTCCCTCCTTGTTCGTCTGAAACATTTCTCAATGCAATGCAACGTTGATCACCAGTGCCTGGAGTACCTTTCATATATTCCACGATGTGCATTGCATCAGATCTACCGTATATTATATACCCAGGACATTATAGTACCACACAAACGCTGTCGTGGATGGTTGGTCGGACCCTCTTAGTCTCGAGCTTCCTGGCATCTCGCTTGTGGTAGTAGTCTGTTTCTAGATTTGCAGCACACATTGTGGCAGATGCCGCTCCGTTTTCTTTGTCCAATCTTGGGATTAGCCCGATGATCTAGATTCTCACACATTTCACGGCCCAGACACTAGGCACTCATACTAAATCTCGGAATACTCGCTCTACATAATCTGTTTCTGGAGCCTATCTCTCTTGTTCGTATAAAATGCTGATTCTTGCCCAGTCATCAATCAAATCGAGTCGACTCTGTGCACTGCACAATAGCCAAAAGAGCTATATAGACTCCTCGAGAGTTTTCGCTTGATGCCAAGGTGACCAAAAATATCCGAAACCTTCTTTCCCCTTAGTCAAGCGATACGCAGTCTCACGAAGTTGTCCTAAACTTGCGCGCAATGTCCTCCTTGGTGAATTGCCGCGTGTGCTGGCGGAGCATATCGGCTCGCTCCTCCATGGTCATGTGCACCTGATCGCCTAGAGGTACCAGGCGCTGGGCCAGATACATGTAGTCTTTCTGTAGGCACTTGATGGTGATCATGTTGAAGTCGAGGCCATGGAACACAAGGGCCTTCTCGCGAGCGTACGTTTCCTTCTCCTTGATGAAAGACACGGGGTGCTGGCGCCAATGCCTCATGGGGTTTAGATGGTGAGAAGTGTGATAGCCGTCGTTAAAGCAGTACCGGTTGCTCTGCAAGTTGCAGCATTTCCAGTGTTGGTCAACAAAGTCCATGAATCGCCAATTTTACCAGCATATTTGACAGAAGAAGAAAAAGATAAAAAAAACAAGTACTAACCGGTACGTCAATCAGAGTAATGCTGGACCTGTACTCAGAATCCGCATCCTCCCAATCCACAAACGCGTGCTGTCCCCAGTTGCCAGCCATGAAGGCCAGTCTCAACAACAGGAATGGGAGTATGACAACCATAAAGGCCGCTCTGGAATCAAGGAACCTCCACAGGCAGTACATGGCAATGTAGCTGGAGCACTCGGACCATGTAGCGCGGACGGCCAGCTCATACTTCTTCTTGCGAATGAAGTATAAGGGCAGGTCCAGCCAGATCAAAAAGTAGAAGCGGCCAACGTACTGGGCAAAGTGCCACACGTTGTCGCGCTGAAAGTAGATGGTCGACGACAGGTCTCCCGGCCCGTTGCCCTCGACGTGGTGGTGCTTAACGTGGTGGTAATAGTACGAATTCCAGGTGTGGCCCATGAGCGGATCCAGGACGAAGGGAAAAGAGCGGTCCAGCCAGGCCCAGCTCTTGGCCAGCACGCCGCGCTGGTGAATGTGCTGGTGCATCATGAGCGTGTACGTGGGCATGTAGTAGAGCTGCATGAGGAAGTGCAGCACGCCGTGGGTCCAGGAAAAGTGCACAAGGAGCAGGTACGCGGCGCTTGGGATGGTGGTGGTGAAGTAGATGAGCAGGTGCGTCCACATGACCACGTCCGTCTTGGTGCGTACGATGCCCTGCGCCCAGCGGATGTAGGGCTGCAGCAGCCAGCGGTTGACAGCCTTGGGCAGCTGCACGTCCCGGAGATCGGTTGAGACAAAGACGGTAGGCTCAAAGTCTGGATGCTTGGGGTCGCACATCGCCTCGAGCGACTCGAGCGTCGCTCTGTGGCGGGCATCCCAATCACCGCTCGTGGCTGCTGGCGGTTCATCTATTTTTCTGGCTTTTAGCGGTGTCCACTTCTTTGCGACGTTATGAGTGAAACAACACAGATGACAGAACACGTCAAAACAATTGAGACCTTTGACTAATAAATGAAAGAAAAAAGAGAACAAAAAAAAAAATGAAATCGAAAAGTCATTCAAGCGTGACATGAAATGAATGTAAAGATTGAAAGCAAGAGAATTAAGCATCCATCATATTTATATGCCGGCACATACTTTGGCCACCGTCATCGGAAATCAATCGCTCCGACTCTAGCGGTGAACGCCGCCCACGACGAGTGCCTGCGCTCGCTGAGGAATGGCCGCTAGAGGAAGCTTCATCGCTCTCATCAGGAGTCGCAAGACCAGACGACGTTTCCGAGTTCGACGAAGCCGTCGATGCCCTTGCTTCACGGATGTCGCCGATGATGTTGTTCAAGACGATTATGTCGGTCTTGGGCAAGTGAGGGTCGATGGCAATACCGGTGTCATCCATGATTAAGACAGGTGACCAGCTCTTTTGTTGCACGCTGATGTGTGCAGAGGCCAAATATAGAAAACGATCAATTAATAAAAAGAAAGAAGGAAAATCGAGACGTTACCCCGTAAAGAGGAAAGATTGATAAAGAACCCCAAAAGCAAAACCTCCGAGGACAAGGGCAACATACCATTCTGAAATCTCTGACGGTTGCCATTTTGACGATTCAGGGGTTAAAACTGCCCAGGGAGCCTGAGGACCCCATTTCTCTAATCCCTACAATCTGCACGGGAAGACCCCCCAATAAGCGGGACTCAGGGTCTGGAATGAAACAAGAAACACTTGCAATGACAAACAAACATGACTTTATCATCGTCAGATTGTGGAGTGAATATTTAAGAGATGATATAGCTCTGCGCAGGCATGATCAAAAAGTCCCTAGATATCACATTGGACGATCTTAAGCATAAATTAAGAAGAACGGTCACCAACTCAAAACATGCAGACGATGCCAAATCCGCTTATATCCTCATTTCAAGATGGTTTTCTAGAATAACACAAGTGCCATTAAGGATGAAGTTTGTTTCATGACACATTACTCATTGTTCAGTCCTCAAAACGTTGCAAGTCTGCATTTGAAATTGTCGATTTGGCTTGAGCCATACCTTTTCTGGGTATTTTATGGGGAAGTGGGCGAGTTAGCCTCCATGCACATAAGTACCTATTGGGGTGGTACAATAGTTACTCGTGTCCCTTCGGATGGCGACCATGGAGGAGAGGGGTTTCCCAATATGGGTTGGAAAATGTTTCTTGCATGATTGGCGTACCTATCTAGGTAGGTACGGTCAACAACAAACCCGGATGTGCTCCCCGAGCTCCCACAAGATTTTTCAGTGAGGAATTGGCCAGGCAGGCATGACCCCGCCGGCTTTTTGCCGATGAACGCGCTATAATTAGGAGCGGCTGCATTAGGGAACCTATCCATGCTGTTTCCGCTGCTGCCTGCGTAGGCAAGACAGGGCAAACAGGAAGCACAGGAGAAAGAATTTTATATAAACAAACTGGACTTGGTCATCGTATCTGACATCCAGAAAAAAACTTACACATATGCAGCGTCGACATGATAACATCACGTTAAGAATTGTGAAATTATTGCAGTCTCCGCGATTAAAGGTGCTGCGATAGAGCCTTGAATTTAAATAACCTATGTACATCAAGCTGGGCACAAAATTATAGTTACCCAGCTGCCAAGCCAAACGAACCTATTGTACCTCTCGTAGCGATCTTACCACGTAAGACTGACTCGCTTCATGTACGAACCAATCACAAAGATGGGAGCAAAATAGAACAAGCATATTGCTAGCGCCTATGTTTCGAACCCCTCCGAATCAGCAGCACAAGGATTTCGGGGTTCGTTGGCAAAAAGTGTAAATAAATTGTAAATTGAGCCATTTAAAGTTGCAATACATAAAATCTACCCCAGACCCGATACCGTTGTTGGCGATGGAAACTGACCAGGCAATGGTGTTGCGACTGGCAGCTGCCAGGCCAGCAGCAGCACCTTGAGGAGGAACCCCATCTTTCCCGGGCGGTGTCTTCTTGGTGTTATTCTCCCTACCTCCCGCTGCGCGTAGTATGAACCCCCAGACCGGGGCATCGTGCTGATCGTCATCAAAGTCCTATTCGGTGTCGAACAGGACCACGAGCTCGCCCATACCGTTCAGGGACAGCCCCGCACAAACTGCCCTCGCCGACGCGGTGCCAACAGCACGGCGGTGTGCGCCCGGCTCATACGCGTGACCAGGTCGGCATTGTTGAGGATGGCCAGCGTGACGCCGGGCTGGAAGGAGGTGTCCGTGGAAAACGCAGGGCACAGGCTGAATTCGATGGGCCTGTAGTAAAAAAGAAAGAGAAAAAAGTGGTTGAATCCCAGGACCTGAGCAACGCAAGAGATGTCCTTTCCAGTATATTCTTTTTCTTTCCGCAAAAGACTGTAAGCTGACCTTCTTTTCCTCTTCCGACTATTGACAGTGGACGTGGATGAGGTTGAGAGCCATAAATTAGACAGCAAGTTTGTTGCCTTGAGATGCTCTGAAAGCCGCCAAGCTGTTCAAAGCAGTGATTTTCCGTGCGCGACGTGTGTACTATGAGCAAGGGCGCATCCCAACAAGGCCGTCCGCCCGTCTTCTTTGATACAAGCTCGGTAACGCGCTGTCTTGCACACTGTACTAGCAAGGAAAAGCTCGAGAGAAGACGTTCTGGGTGCGTAGGCACATGCCACGACGCCCGTGAATCAAGGCTTTTATGAAACAGGTAGTCATTGGCCCCTTCTGTCTCGGGAAAAGCGACGAGTATATGGTAGAGGTCAAAATAGTTAGGCAAGCCGTCCATGCGGGCCTGGATTACGCAAACCTCACCATGCAAGTGTTCAAGTTCAACGCGGACAGAAATGATGCCGCAAACTGCCACACCGACGAGTTGCTCCTACGGTACTGTCGGACTGGTCAACAGAACGATACCGACATAATTGACAGCCTGACATAATACTAAACTGATTGGGGAGGCTTCGGGGAGGGGGTCAAGGCTTTGGGTTGGACAACGTTTAGTGCAAAAGTATCCCTAAGATCTACTCTGGTTCTATTGTATGCACACGGGAGAACCATACTCCAGTTTACTTACCAGTCCTTCCGCACCACTCATCTTCAGCCTATTTCCTGGATCGGGAACGGAGCACCCGTAAGCGGGCCTGGGTTGATTGTGCTTTTGCAGGAATGCTTCGGTCGACGCTTTGGCTCCCTCGTACCTCGTCCGCAGAGTACGGTGTTATTCGCAGATCGGGTCTCTGGAAACCTAATATCTGCCCTGGGACACCTCCAAAGTGTCGGGCAGCGAAGACAGACTCAATGAATAATACGGAGACAAAAGCTCCTCTGCCTTCCAGCACAACGACTATATGCGAGTCAAAATATTGTCATGTCGCTACAAGCTGCCGCCATGGATTTCTCATGTTCCTCAGCGGGGGCTCGCCGGATTTTCCGCATGGACCGTTGCCAGGCCATCTTACAAGACCCTCTTACAAGACCCTCTTACAAGACCCTCTTACAAGACCCTCACATGCATGTTCGTATTGCTGCTGGCAAGCTCTACCGCCAATCTCAGCCCCGCGCCCGGGTCCATCCTCCAGTTTCCCGTGGATCAGACGCTCTGTCCGCGGCTAAAATCCTGACCAACGTGGGAGGGTACGAGCCCGATGCGTAAGAATAAAACAAGAATAACAAATTAATGGGTACCCATGCTAGCTGAGACTATCACATACGACCATACCCACTGGAAAACACGGGATCCCGTCCGCTCTCCCCTAGTTAAACCAGTGAGGGCCGAACTAGTACTCAGGTGGGTGACCACTGGGGAATCCTCGGTGTTGTATGTTTTTGATCTTTTTTTTATTATCTTTTTCTTATGAACGCAATACCTGTGGGTTACATGTAATTTGACAATATTCCCAGTAAGGAGTGCTGCATATTGGCCAAAGTGCTATGCCGTGCAGGGGGTTGATTTTTTCGCCAAATATCAGACTAATGTGTTGCTGTACAAGGGTTACTGGTACATCGCCGTACATGGCACAGTTCCGCATCATCAGCGTCTCGGCCTGCCTCCACAACAATACCAACCTCACAGGCCTCTTGTACGCCCTCGTGCTGGTCTCGCTCGCGCCACTTCTTGACGCTGGCAAAGTCAGCAACGACGGACAGCCACTCGAATCATTCACCTCGGCGGACCTGCGGCTCCTTGTGCCCCGGCGCGCCGACGAATACCTTTGGTTCAACCCGCTAGGGACCATGGGTAATTGCTTTACGCTCGTGGGGCACGCTTTCGAGATGCGGGAGGCGAGGACCAGCAGCAGCGGCCCAGGGAAGTGGCGTGGAGGGTTGGTAATACGGGCGTGATGCAGGGCGCCACTCCAGAGCGTGCGTCCAAGGAGCCGAGTTCATCTTATGCCCGACCGTGGTGGTTTATCTTTTGGACTCTCGGTTATATCGGTATCTAGCGGTGACACCGGGCTTATTTGCTCGCGGCAGGACTGCGTCGGCCCCGCCACTCAGTCGGAGGGGTTCGCAGTCAGTTTATAGAGATGGCTAATGCTTGTGGCAATTTAGCCTTGAACACAACCATGATGAGTTGCCAAAGACCTTGCTAAGATAGACTTTAGTTTCATTTGGCATTGCGTTTCATTCGCCTCCCGCAATCAAGACTTCTTTGCCTTGAACAAGAAAACCTTGTGTGGAATCACTTTTGTGCCTTCTTGCAGCCTAACACACAGCCCCAAGCATGATTTTGGTGAGCATTTCGGGTGGTTGGAAATTTGAGTCTTGATAGGAGTGGGCTAGGCAGCTGCTTTGTGCAATAATGTGGCAAGATGACAAGATAGCGGGAGACTTTTTGCTAGAACCGTGGCTTCTAAGGTTGCAATATCGATTTGTGATGGACAAGAAAAGGAGATGCCCCCTAAGCTCATTTTCTTTATAAGCATGTGCACTCCCTGTGATAAGCTGGTATTTTTTTGCCGCGCGCTAGCCAGACGGGCGGTTTTATATCAAGTTCTTTGTGTCGATAGCTTTGAATATCGTAGCTGTCAAGGCCGACCCAGCCGAGTCCCGATCTCCCGAGTGTTGGTATTGGCTTTCCAAATTTCTAGGTAACTAATGGTGAAGTTATGGCGGCAAGAGCTTGTCACGAATCTGGACTTGCCACCTGAATTTGTGTTTGCCAGCCATTGTGCTATAATTCCATGCGCTTGCGTTTGCAAACAAACAATATGAGTGCTAGTAGTACTTGCATGCAAGTAAAGTAGGTTCTTGCCCGACATATGGTAAATTTCATGAGGCAACCAGAAACAGCTTGCATTTCACAAATTTCCAATACAGGTGCATTTGTCCTAATACACCGGCAAGTTTATACGACATACTGCAAGTGTGGTAAATGGCAATAGAACATCGATTTAACTTTTCTGCACTCATGCATGTTATTTTTTGACGAACAGAGCTTTTGGATCCCAGAGGGGGAAAGAATAGTATAAAGCCAGGCCTTCGTCCCCCTCTCTTCCCATCCATTCTCTTCCAAGCTCTCACTATCATCTACATACACACAGACAACACCGAGCAGGAACAAATACTGCCTCTCGACATCTGTTCCACCATTCGTGCTTCACCAGCCAAAAGCACATATATACTTCCAACACACTCTCCACAGGTAGGTTTTGTTTGTCATTCTCTGGCTACATCTCATCCGCTTTATGACACAAGCCCAGATATAGATACGAAATTATTAACACGAGATTTCTTTAACTTCCAGTCACCCCTCCAACAAGAAATTCCAAGAAAATGGGGTGCTGTAGCAGCAAGTCTTCTGGCTCGTCCTCGGCCGAGCCCGGTCCACGACCAGTTCGGACCGGCACTGGCCGCGGCCAGAACAACAAGAATCGCGGCCCCGGGTCTTCGTTGGCGTGGCCGTCCAACCTCGAGCTCCCGAGCACCTCGTCGTCGTCGGACCTTCCGTTCGACTTTCCTTACGCCGAGACCCCGTCGCCCGCTCCCAGACCCAGGCCCGAGTACACGGAGGAGGAGATTGCTCGGTTCAGGAAGAACCGGCCTCCCCACCACGTTCATCTCCCCCCGAGCATCATGACCATGCCCTCCAATCCGTCGTCGACTGGGACGGTCATCCGGAGGCAGGAGTGGGACGGGCCCTCGAGGGTTCATTCGTGCCGCACCTTGAGGGCCGAGGACAGGCCGAGGGACCCAAGGCAGAATAGGAGTGACCCCTATCACTAAGGAGGTCATTGCCGGGGTTCGAGGACTGGGGAGATTTGTTTTTTCGAGCAGGGATAGTAGGATATTTGAATTTAGGGTGCCGTTACGTTATAATAATATAGCAATTTTTTGGAACTGTTTACGAGGCTTGTCAACAAAAGAATGCTCCGCAAAGTGAACCAAGTCTGTCGTTAGTGTTTGCGGCCCTAAGCCACGATGATGGTTCGACGTCATTAGGTTCTTTTTCTGATGACGCTGCCCAACCCTCCGCACTGGGTGTGTCGTATAGGGGTTAGTACACTTCGTTGTGGCCGAAGAAACGCAAGTTCGAGTCTTGCCACGCCCATTCCTTTTTTTCCCTCTCTGATTTTTTTATTTCTGTCGAATAAACCTCGCCGCCCTCTCCTCTCGCGTGAGTTCGACTCCTGGTTTGCGCAAGCCAGCGGTCTTGCACAGTGGTCGTTCCAGGTCCCTCTCAGATGCAGTTGTTCATGGCATGCTATTATAATGAATGTACAGAAGTCGCTCAGAGAAAAACGCCCTACCAGTCTTTACTCTACTCAGCACCTAAATTTAGGAATTAGTAAATGAGTCAGCAGTAATGGCGATTCTGACATGCCTAATCCCGTGTCCTTTGGTGGTAGAAATCGCCATCCCACGAGCGTCTTTGCGATGCCATGGCTGCTGTAAACCATATTTTTTCCATTGGCTCCACGTCTTGGATGTTGTTTCGTGGAATTTTTTTGTGAGTGATATCCAGTGGATTGACGCATGGTCCAAGAGTGAATGTCCAGCTCCGAAATCGTTGGCCGCTGTTGATGAAGAAGACGACGATGCATTCAATTTCACTTCATGCTTTCGGTGTCCATGGAAAGCAACCTTTGACAGTATTGCAGCACGTGTTAAATCTGGTTTGAACAGATTATCTGCCAACCTGGCTAGGTCCATAGCTGCAGGTCTGGATCGTACTGCGAATGCAGTTTTAGAGTCATTGAGGCTGAGATGCGTTACACATAACTCGCCAAGTTCGTGATCAATGTCCTGAATATTGAGTTGAAAATCCGGAAGGTCATGGGCGCTAGGTTCTTCCAGAAGAAACTCTCTGACAGCCGAATGTGCAAACTGTACGAACCCGCTTTCCTCGTCAATTTGGGCTAGGTTGTCGCACCATGAAGCAATGTATCTTGTTTTTTTTTCGATTCTTGTCACATTCGTCCAGCCCGTCGAGTATTATGTAGGACTTTTGAGTTGCTGGTATCACCTCGTGAAGTAGATCTAAGACGTATGAAACCCATGTCCAAGCCGCCTTTCGTATTTTCGCTTCAATTTCTGCCGAGAGATTGAACTTTCGCAGTATTTGGCACAAATAGACTGGAGAATGACATCTGAGTGCAGTGAGTTGCTGTCGTCTGCTTGGGCGAAGAAGAAAGAGACTGGACAGCCAAAGAGCCTCGGACGTTTAGGATATGTTGTCGTTTTGCATTGTCCAGATATGTCACCAGTAGAATGCTCTACCATTTGCAGATCCGAATCAAGTCATCAAGTGGTCGTATTGAAGGTGAAGCGATGACTTGCTGTGCAATCATTAAACTGCCCGCCCAGTTATACAGCCAAAAAAAAAAAAAAAGAAAAAAAAGAAAAAAAAGGCGCCAGACTGCAGCAACACAGACAAGCAGTACGAATACCCTTTTAGTCGAATAATTCAATTTGTTCTATCAAGGGTCCCTCTGGTTCGATCGGGCCTGAAACGGTGACATTTCTCTCGAACTATCTGCGCCACATGAACATTGATATAATTGACGATCTCACCGGTAGGCTTTGGCCACCGCGGAGGCGTCTATATGCCCTCTGCCATGCGTAAATATTTTGATTTATATAGACCTGATTCCGCGAAATAAAGCTTTGGTAACTCAGGTGTCCTCTTTTCTTTTTTTTTTTTTTTTCTTTTTAGCTCTGTATCCTCGAGCAGCAATCAGAACATCAACAATAATGCTACAGATACTAGATTTGTTGAATTTTCTCTCAGCCAGTACTGCGATCGGCAAAAAGGTTCCAAGGGAAACTCGGGCGCAGGTACCTCCCGCTTCAGCCCACGACACATTGGACGCGGCAGGCGAGGTTTACATGGACGACTTTGAGTCGATGGACGTTGGCGCGCTCATAGATGTGGCCGGGATCAGCGTTTGGTTATTTGTATTTCACAGTTTAAGGTATACAATCAAATCTATCTGTGGATAATTGTGGTGCTTCTGTTGTTAGAAATCAGTAAGAGCCGAGATGCCAGCACAGCGTTTCCAACAGGTACAGGATGAAATAGATATCTTTCTTTCGTTTATTTTCTTTTCATAAATTTAGAGTATACCACGAACTCACATGCGCAGACTCGATCCGCTCAGCCACCATCAATGCCGTCCTACTGTGGTGTGATTCTAAGAGGTGACGCCAGAGTGGATAGTGAGCGAGGTGATGCTGCTCTCGTCGACGCGGTATGTTTGCTCGTACCATGGACCTCGAATATCTGCCCCGCGTCGGCCTCGTGTATCTCTGGCCCCGCAACAGACACAATCTGCGGCAGCTCAGACCGATCGACGGGAAGGGCGACCTCGGCAACAGAGGGGACTTGCTTCAGGTTCGGGCGTCGATCTTGAGTCTCTGGTGGTGACATGGTCTCCATGCCCGCCCGGGCGGCGTCCAACTCGAGCAGGACGGCCTTCCATCGCCGCAAAAAGAAGACTGCTGCCGTCGCTGCCGCCAGCAAAAGCACACCAAGGCTGACCCCGACGGCAATGGTGCTAACGTGGCTGCTGCTGCTGCTGCTACTGCTGCTATTGATGGCTGCCGGTACCTCCTGGGCAGTGGCATCAGTCTGGCTTACGTCGACCTCGCCAGCGTTGAAAATGCCGCTGTCGTTGCGGTTGCGCCCGTCGTCTACGTGGCCGGGGCTCAGAATCAGTCTGGCGTCGGCACAGTCACCCTCCCAGGCGTCTGGCCTCAGGCAGAACCCGTATACCCCGCTCAGTGGGCATTGTCGCAGGAGCCCTGGCGATCCGGGTGCCTCATCATGGCAGAGGTTGATAGCAGGGCAGTTCTCACGGAGCAGTCCGGGATCTGCGCAAGACATCCGCTCTAGTCGGTTGGTCTGTTGATCCAAGCAAAGTCCATTGCTCAAACATGCTTCTCGGGGTTATTTTCATTTTTCTTTTGTGTCCTCTCACCAATGTCAGCTGGTTTGGATATATACCATCGTAGCTCTGCAGGGCAATTGAATAACGCATGGCGACGTTACGGACCTTGACCCTGGGCGCAACAACTGCGGCCATTTTCTCTCCCTGCGCACACGACCCCTTCCTTGTGGTCTGAACCGTCGGGCCAGCGGCATATTGCGGACGGTCCGGGAGCTTCCTGTCCAGCACAAAAGGCACCCAAGAGAATCATCAGAACAAGACGCCACGCGATTGTCAATACGGACGCCATGACGGCTTCTTTGTTGTTGAGCATTGGGGAATCGCTAGATTATGCACCTATGTTTAAACGAAAAGACCATGAGGGCGCAAAACGAATGCGCGGATGCAAATGTACTGGGGAAAGACAGATTTATCCGCAAGTTCCTCGCGCGGCCCGTCTTGAGTATCACAGAGAGAGAGAGAGAGAGAGGCTCGGCCAACTTGAAAAACCTGCAGCTTGAACCAATGAGTTCATTGACCATAGTTTCGCGTTGCACAACATGGCTGACATGGCTGTACAGCCAAGCAATCGACAGGGGCTTTTCTCGCTTGACATGCATATAACACCAGCCGGCCCCCAAAATCCAACACAGACGCCCATTATTTGCCTGCAATTGACTACTGCTAGAATAAAACAGTAGCTTGCAACAGACTGCGTCCTTTCTCAAAAGTCAACAACCAAATGCAGGAACGAGCCAATGCAGACGGGTTTAGGAATGTTTGATGAAGGTGGTGGGGGCCCAAGTCAGGCCTGGAATCACTTGGACAGCATTAATCAGATGCACAGTTGACAACGTTGAGATGATACAGAGAAACTTCAGGCCAATCCCTGAGGCTTTTACTTGCTCTATTTAGCCGGATGTATCTACAAACCTACGGATATGTCGGAGACGCTGTCTGCTAAGAATGCCTAATCAAAGTCAGATTATTTTGTCGTGGTAGCAGTGGACCTTTTGGCAGTCGAGTCTCGAGTGACAACTTGTATTCGTGAGAGAGTATTTGTCAAGTCTGAGAGGCCGGTTTTGGCAAGTGAAGTTTTCCACTAGCAGTAAAAGAATATATGGAGCGGAATTAAAGCCGCCCCCCCGTATGCGCGGTTCATAATGTGGTCATACTTCGTCCGTAATTCGGCATTCAAGTGTTTAACTATGGGTAGGGCTGACTTTTTCCTGGTCAGCATTTAACATATACGGGCCTCGCGCTCGCGGCATCGGGGACAGACGAGTTCTCCACTGGAGGGCGGAATGTGAACGATTTGATCGTACAGACCACCATTCTGGACTAGTGTAGGATGAAGTTGGCGTATTTTTAGGTCTCGGGAATAAACGTAGAGCATCACGGGAATATCATCGTTAATCACTGTACTATCCCTACTGCCCTACTGTACCTATGCTAGGATCCTTAGCTATCCCTTACTCGCCGTATCTTGTCTAGGTATGGTTCATATCTCCAGAGCTCTCAATAAGCGAAACAGCGCATGACCCGAACTCGCTAATTCAGACAAAGAAAAAAAAAAAAGTCCTTCAGCCTAATTCTTTAGCTCAAGCTTCAACTTCAACGGCGGGAAAAAAAAAATAAGTCCCCAGGGAATTAGACTAAATAATGAGCACATAGAGAAGAAAAACCAGAAAATATTGCTCTTGCAAATCCCATGGTTCGACTCAAGCGTCCCTACTATACTATAGTAGACTCTGACGACGGGTACCCACCGAACGAGGGGGGGCAGTTCGAGTAGCACAGACGGCGGGCGGAATTGTTTCCTCGCACACCCAATGGGTACGGTACAATGACAAAAAGCAAGGACGTGGCGGCAAAGATTTTTGGCAGCGGTCAAAGCAGCCCATTGTCCCGAACAGGGAAAGCTGCAAACAATAGGCGAACAAGACGCTAAAGCTTGTTTCGTCATCCCGCATGCGATCTACAGTTGCTTCTGTCTACCGAGAGATCCACAGAATTTAAAGCTTTGCTTGGACATCGGATCTGTCGATAACTGCCGCAACAGCTACCACCCCCAGGAAATAAATAAATACTTCCAGACTAGCCTACTATGGTAGAGCTGGATTACTGTATCGCAGTCAGGTGTTAAGGCCGGGTTATGCTGATGATGTTTTTTTTTTCCTTTTTTTTTTTTTTTTTTTTTTTGCCCCGGCTCCGTTCGGCTATTCCACACTTCAGTCACTTACTCACGTAGTATATTTATTATTTCTTATCGGTGAGGAGTGACTAGCCTAGCAGACAGCTCATCAAGTTGACAAGCAAGCCCGGCATAAAAAGCTAAATAAATGAATGAAATGCTCAAGTTTAGCTTCCGGACACCCCCCCCCCGCTTCCACACCCACAAACGTCCCACGCCTATGGTTTGGGAATCGCGCCCACCACTTTCACCGATACACATAACAGACACCATCAAGGCACTGTTTATTTTTTTTATTTTTTTTTTATCTCCGCATATTAATTTCAGATGTTATGTAAGAAAATGTTGTCAGTTAGACTTTCCGTAGAACCCGCACCCTTTTCCGTCATCGGAAGTAGCCGCTTCTGGATTGCGCGAAGGCCGAACCCGTCTGCTGCTTCACCCGTTTGATGCGGATACCTCGATGCTGTGATGACAAGTTTTATCGTGGGGATTACCACACACTCTCTCTCTCCCGCCACATGTATATTCCCTCTGCCTATAGCTACATAGACCACAGTACTGCAACTTGTTTGATTTGAGGTATAAAATCTCGCCGGGCTCCCGCATTAATCCTCGTCCTCTTTTTTTCTTTTCGTCTGAATCTTCTGAATTGTCAGATAAAAAAAAAAAAAACTTGAAGCAGCCATTGCCCCAGAGTCATTATCAAAGCCCGCCCCGAGAGTCCGCTTGCTGCCTGTAGGCTCCAGACACAGAAAGTTTAAATAAATTAAGAACAAAACCATCCCCCCTCCTCCACGTTGCATCGCAATTGGGGGGGAGCGCAACACCGGTTCTGCACGCCAAAAGAGCCGGATTACCAACTCAAAGCTCCGTTCGGTATACAAAAGACTCCTCCCCCGTCTAGTCTGTCCTTCAACTTGCTGCAGCAAAGAACCTTTTTTTTTTTTTTTTTTTCCCCTTTTGGACTTCCCAACCACAAAACCACATCGACTGCGCACGCATCAGCGGCAGCGGCAGGGTCAAAAAGATGTCTCCCGCACTCACAATACCCTACGGCCGGCGCCTGATCCCGCAGGTCCTGGACGACATGGCCAGGACGTCGCCGGAAAAGGAGATGCTCTCCGTGCCGCGCTCCGACGATCCCAAGGACGGTTGGAAGAAGTTGAGCTTCGGACAGGTGGCGGCCGCGGTCGACCGCGTGGCCGGCTACCTGCTGGAGCAGAAGGAAGACATCCTGGCGAGGTGTGCAAGCAGCGGAAGCAACGGCAACATTCAGACCAACGGCCACGGCGACTCGAGGGAACAGAGCCAGTTCCCAACCCTCGCGTACCTCGGCCCAAGCGACGCCCGGTACGTCATATTCGCCGTGGCCTGCGTCAAGGCCGGCATGAAGGCGCTCTTCATCTCGCCGCGGAACCCCAAGGCGGCGCAGCTGAACCTCTTTGACAAGACCAACTGCAACGCCATATACTACGACCGGGTGTACGAGGACACGGTGCGGCTGTGGCTTCAGGAGCGCAGCACCATGAAGGGCATCAGGGTGCACTCGGCGCAGGAGTGGATCGACGGCTGGGGCGAGGACGCGGGCAAGAGGCCGCCGCACGTTCCCTACACAAAGACGTTCAGCGAGGCAGAGTACGACACATTCATGGTCATGCACACCAGCGGCAGCACCGGGTTCCCAAAGCCCGTCTTTGTGCGCGTG
This sequence comes from Pyricularia pennisetigena, assembly GCF_004337985.1. NCBI lineage: Eukaryota > Fungi > Ascomycota > Sordariomycetes > Magnaporthales > Pyriculariaceae > Pyricularia > Pyricularia pennisetigena. The sequence continues at coordinate 2,767,060 of NC_043743.1, forward strand.
GGCATGCTGGCCGTGTCCGACTCCTTCCACAACACGCCCGACTTCATGGGGAGCCCGACCATCTTCGGCACCAACATGTCCGGCCGTCGACTCCTGAACCCGATGCCGCTGTTCCACGCCGCCGGCCTGTACGTCACCATGCTGCGGTCCATCTACTTTGCCGCCCCCGTGGCGCTCGGCATCACCTCGCGGCCCCTGACGCCGCAGTCCGTCGTCGAAGCCCTGGACAACCTCGACGTCGACAGGGCCATCCTCCCGCCCGCCATCCTCGACGAGATCGCCTACATCCCCGAGGCCGTCGCCGCGCTCAAGCGGCTCGACTATGTCTTCTTTGGCGGCGGGCCCATGAACCCCGAGGCCGGCAACAGGCTCTCGGTGCACGAGGGCATCCGCCTGCTCAACATGATCGGCTACACCGAGGCGGCGCCGCTGTCCTACTACGTTCAGAGGGACCCCAAGCTCTGGGAGTGGTACATTGTCGACTCGGAGGCCATGGGCAATAAGTGGGTCCCGCACGGCGACTCAACCGACGAGGGCGAGGTGTACGAGCACATCATCAAGCGCAAGAGCGAGAACGACCCTCCCGGGTCCCAGGGCATCTTCTACACCTTCCCCGACCTGCAAGAGTACCCGACCAAGGACCTGTACATCAAGCACCCGACGCTGCCGAACCACTGGAAGTACCACGGCCGCGCCGACGACATCATCGTCTTCTCCAACGGCGAGAAGCTCAACCCCGTGTCCATCGAGGCCACCGTCGCCAGGCACCCGGACCTCAAGGCCGCCCTGGTCGTCGGCGCCGGGAGGTTCCAGCCCGCCATGATCGTCGAGCCCATGACGCCTGAGCTGTCGCCAAAGAACGACGACGAAGCCGACGCCTTCGTCGAGCGCATCTGGCCGCTGGTGGAGGAGGCGAACCGCGCCTCCGTCGCCCACGGCCGCATCGCCAAGGAGCTGATCATGGTCGCGAGCCCGCACAAGCCCTTCCCCCGCGCCGGCAAGGGCACCGTGCAGCGGCCCGCCGCCGTCAAGCTCTACAAGCTCGAGACGGACGCGCTCTACGAAAAGGCCGGCATGGAGGCGGACGGCGCGGCCGACTCCATCCCCATCGACGTCTCGTCTAAGCCCAAGCTGGCCGAGTCCATCCGGGACCTGTTCGAGCAGCTGGGCGAGATGAACAACAAGGGCAAGAAGCTCCCGCTGGACGCCGACTTCTTCACGGCGGGCGCCGACTCCCTGCAGGTCCTGAACGCCGTGCGCATGATCCGCCGCGGCCTCGAGGCCGCCGGACTGCCCAAGCCGTCCCCGTCGGTTCTCGCGCCGCGCTTCATCTACGCCCACCCGACCGCGGAGAAGCTGGCATCGTATCTCATGGACTCGGTGATCCACGCGGGGCAAAACGGCCACGCAAACGGCGGCAGCAGCAGCAGCAGCAGCGGTCCGTCCCACGACGTCCAGGTCATGAAGGCGCAGTTTGAAAAGTACACCAGGGGCCTGCGGACCGACCCGGCGCCGCAGAAGAACAAGCCCGCGCCGTCCACGACCGACCAGACCGTCATCCTCACGGGCTCGACGGGCGCGCTGGGGTCCTACATGCTGGACATGCTGCAGTCGACGCCGTCGGTGCGCAAGATCATCTGCCTGAACCGGGGCGACGACAGCGGCGCCCGGCAGGAGAAGGCCAACGCCGAGCGCGGGCTGGCGACATCGTTCCCCAAGGTCGAGTTCTACAACGCGGACCTGTCGCGTCCAGACCTGGGGCTGGACGCAGCCGTGTACGACCGGCTGCTGCTTGAGGCGGACCGCATCGTGCACAACGCGTGGCCCGTCAACTTCAACATGTCGGTCGAGACGTTCGAGCCGCACGTGGCGTCTGCGCGCAACTTTGTCGACCTGGCGCTCAAGGCGGCCAAGAACGTCCATGTGGTCTTTATCAGCTCCATCGGCACGGCCGACGGGTGGACGGGCCCCGAGGCGTTCCCGGAGCGCCGCGTCGACGACCTGACGCTACCCTCGACGGGCTACGGGCGCTCCAAGCTGGTCAGCTCGCTGATCCTCGACGAGGCCCGCGACCGCAGCGGCGTGTCGACGGCCGTCGTGCGCGTGGGCCAGATCGCCGGCCCGAGGGCGGAGAAGGGTGTGTGGAACAGGCAGGAGTGGCTGCCGTCCATTGTGGCCAGCTCGCTCGCCCTCGGTGCGCTGCCCGAGAGTCTGGGCCCCATGGACGATGTCGAGTGGACCCCCACCGAGGACATGGCCAAGTTGATCCTCGAGGTGGCTGCTGTTTTGCCCAACCGCAAGGACTGGAACCAGGACAATACGGGATACTTCCACGGCGTCAACCCGCGCAGCAGCAAGTGGAGCGAGCTGGCACCGCACGTCCGCGAATTTTATGGTAGTCGGATCAAGGAGATCGTGCCCATAGAGAAGTGGGTCGAGCTGTTGGAGAAGAGCGCCAGCGACACCAAGAATGTCGAAAAGAACCCGGGAGTCAAGCTGTTGGATTTCTACCAGGGCCTGCTCCAAGGCAAGAGTGTCAAGTTTAACATGAAGCGCACTTGCGAGCTCAGCCCGACCATGGCTTCGCTGGAAGCCGTAACTCCAGATTTGATGAAGAACTGGTGCAGGCAATGGGGCTTTTAGATGCAAAGATTGGATCATCAGAATTATAGATACTGAGCGGCTTCAACAACCAATCTGGGGATAAGTCGGGGGAGCGTTAACACTGTTTTATATATCAAGTATAGATAATATGAGAGCGTTGCACTTTTTTTTTTTCTTTTTTTTGGATTGCCTAGTCACCAAAACCATCAGTGCAACAAATGAAATTGCTCATGTAAGAATAGCGAAAAAAATTAAGACAAGACAACCAACAGTCCTAGTAAAAACTGATGGGGTATCACAACCAGGTTTGCACCGTAATGCCATTGAGACTAATGTCGCTCTGAAGCAGGCAAGAGAAAGAAAACGGCGCTTATACCAACGCCAAATGTCAACCAGCCACAGCTGAAGACCAAATGAGAATGTAAAGTCCGCTTGGTTGCAAGGAGGGAGCCAGAACTAGACAGACATAGGAAAAAAAAAAAAAGAATACCTTCCGGCGGACACAACCAGTCTTTAGGAGCGTACCAGCCAGATCATTATATGTACAGAAACGTAAACAAAAGTCAACATTACCTCATTTTGAATACAAAAGAAAAAAAAATCAAACAGTTACCGCAGTAATAGTGTTTGCTGCTATACAGTATCAATGCCCTCGAGAATCCTGCGCGCCGCGTCCAGCCGCCTCCGATACATCCGGCTTTCGGCACTCGACCGGCCGTTCTCCGTGAGGCCGAGAACACACTTGCCTATGCTGGCAACCAGTCTTTCGACGAGGAACTTGTCTTCACGTAAGAGCTGTTGCAGCGCAAGCGGAGTGTTCGGCTCAACCAGTGCGGTAGACTTCTTAACAGGGCTCGACCGCCCGCTAAAGCTGCTGCCGGCCCTCTGCTCGTAGATGGCTGCGGCGTCGTTCATGAGGTGATTTGAGATGTTGCGCAAGTTTTCAGTGTTCGGAATGCTGGTCAAGCTTGTTGCCTTTTTACGCGATACAAGTGGGAAGCTTCGCATCGTGCCGGTTGAATCGAGTGACGACACTGACGGTCGGTTGGCCTTGTGCGTTGCTGCGCTGCTAGCAGGTCGACGGGCCACGGTAGCGACCGGTGGGGAATATTTCATGGCATAGTCATTGTGTCTCTGATTACTTCCCTCGTTGCTGCTCTCATGGCCGACCTCCCCTTCGTCGACGGGAGTAACAAAGCCAGAGTACGTGTCGGATTCCTCGGCGATCGTAGGAGTCGTCACAACAGCAGTCTCGTCACGGTGCTGTGTTCGCGTTTGAGTCCGGGACCTGTTGCCTTCAGCTGTCCTGCGTCCACCTTCCGCACGGCTTGCGCGACCCTCATCTGCTGTGGCAAACGAATCGAACGAGTCCTTCGATGCGCTTGTTCCTGTAGACAGGTGGCTGGCACTCCTACGCAGTCCCATGCCACCTCCACCAGCAATCACCGCCTCTGAGTCCGTCACCGGGCCTCGTTGGGTCTCGACCGACTCCTCGGAACTAAAGCTTCCTCTTTCCCGTCGAGCCATGCGCTGTTGGCTTATAGTTCCTAGAGCGCTGTGTAATATGAAGTGCTCGTAATCAAAGGCGTCCTCTCTGTCCTCATGGGAAAGCGGATGTTGAAATGTGTCGTGGTATGAGGATTCGCCGCTTTCGCTTGTGTAATCGGGATTCTCGTCATCATAATTGCCATCCTCCGTCACCATATCGCTAATGTCATCGTCGCCTTGGAGATCTCCTTCTGCGGTGTCAAAATTCTCATCTGCAGAGAGACCTTCAGTTGCGTCCTCCACCTGGATCTTGATAGCCGAGTCCTCCGCCGTACCTGCACTGATGGTTCCATCTGAATTCTGATCCTCACGCACAATTGGGATTTCTACTTCTCCGGTCCACAAACTCCGCTCCGTCGTAGATTCATCGTCAGCTGCTTCGGCAGAGGTACCGCCAGACTTGGCCCCGTTGGTTCCGTCAAACCATTGATCGACACGTGCGTTTGTGAAAGGGCTGGGGGTGCGTAGGCTTTGGAAACTTCTCCTCCGTATACTATCCATGCGTGCCTGGTCTCGCAAACTGGAAATCTTTCCTTTGAGATCCTGCACCTGGTCCTTCAGATCGCGCATCTGGTTAACCGAAGCCGACCTGGTTATAACCCTTTGCTCGTCAGGGTAGCCGAACGTGGGGCTCAAAAAGTTCCTGGATGGCTGTGCAGCTCGGTGTGCATCGCCAATGACAGAGCCCTCCGCATCGCCTTGATTTTCGCTCAGCGGGGCCAGGTTAGCATCGCGCAGACCTGGCGACAGCTTGTGGTCTGACCTGGGGCCATCGGGCGCGCTGTAACGAATATTGTCGACGCTCTTAGAGGTTGTGAGTGGCTGCCTATAGCCACCGGCAGCCCCCATCGCGCTTGCCGACCTCTGAGGATACACCTTTACCGGCAGGCCGATTCGAAACGTGTTCTCGCTGCCCATCCTGCTATGTCCAGGGGATACTACAAAAGCGCGGGTAGGCGAAGGAGTTGAGCACTCCGAGCCGAGCGACGACAGCGAGGGCGAGTGCGAATGCAGAGTGTTGCGGGCTCGGTTCAGGTTCCCCTCCATCGTAGTCAACCTCCGTTTCGCATTGGCGAGAATCAGTTCCGCGCGCTGGCTGAGGGACTCCTGAATATTCTCCGTTTCCTTGCCCACGTTTGCAGCCCTCCGCTCCGCCGCCGCGGCAGCGGCAGCAGCAGCCGGGGCTATACGACCACCAGGTTGCGGCGGTCTGGCAACTGGCGCCTTTGCCGGCTCGTCTGGTCTGTACGAATCGGCGACGCTCTCCTCGTCATCTCCCAAAAACACACTGTCGTCTCCCACACTGACCGAGTCATCAAAATCGGCAAATATGTTGGACCTGTCCTGCGTGGTGATTGTACTGGTGCTGTCCATCGAGCCTGACCTCTGACGGTCGTTTGGCCTGCGGACGAGCTTCTTGACGCCATCAAGACCCATCGTGGGCGAGGACCGTAGAGCATCATCTACAGGGTCCATGACGCTGTCGGCACCGCTCGAGGCCCCCCGAGGTCGCGAGGTCCATGGTTTCCCTGGGGTACTCTCCACCTCAGTGACCTCGCCAATGTCGGACAGCATCGTGCCATTTCCGTATATTATGGGTGTCGTCGGGGTGATGGGACTCATGGGGCCGCCGCTGACAAAGGCGGCGTCGAGTGTCGCGTTGGACCCGGCATACATCTGCTGCGTCAAATCGACACTCGAAGTTGAACCCTGCGCGTTTTTCCACATCATGAGGGGCGACTGGGAACGGTCGAGATCTTGGCTGTCAAGGTCCATTGACGGCGGGCGGTCATAGTCGGGAAGGATCATGTCCGGGTTCGTGAGAGTCGGAGATGCGGGCATTTGCGGATAGGGCTGCGACGGCATTGCGCCCGAGTACGTCGCCGTCGTAGCGGCCATGATGGCGGCGGGCACTCAAGTCAGTCAGTCCACTCAATATCGGATAGTCGCCGCTTCCTGTCGCTAAAAAAATAAAAAAAAACTGTGACTGGCTGACTGCCTGCGGTCAAAGTGGTATTGGCTGAAAATCAAGATATGAAAGTAAACAAGGAAGGTGGGCACGGGCAGGCCGTAGCCCCGTTCGAGTCGAGGTTGCCCACGATTTGACTCGTGGAAACTGCCTATCGAGATTCGGGTGGGCCAGGAGAGAATGTCCAGACGACTGATTGCCTATTACACAGGATAGATTGGCCTGTCTTAGGTAGGCAATACCCGGCCGGCTACTAAATTCTCCCAATATTGTCGATCGAGGTCGCCAAGGGTGCGCGTGCGATCCAGGTTGGTGACCAAGTAATAACAAACGCTAGGGATGGTCTCTTTTTCTGTCGCTGGTAGTACAACCCAACCCCCAATCCAGAGGACCAGGTTTGGTTTTGTTAGATTAGGGTCAAAAGGGGAGACTTGGCGTGGCGTCCGGCGCAAAGCCAACCAGCCTCGTGTCAACGGCGACTGAGTTGTATTTTGCGGGGTATAACCAATTTCTTTGCTGTACAGACGGAATAAGGCCGGTGGTGTTTTACTTCTTTCTGACAAACAATTGTGGACGGTGTCTTAGACAATAGCCGTGAACGAAGCGCGCAAAAAGAAGAAAGGCGGGCGACGGAAAGAGGGCCGGCGACGGAGACTCGTCGATCTTGGCCGATCCAACAAGGGCGTACCTACGGCATGGAATTTCAGAGATGTGATCAAAGTTGATCCTTGCGAATGAACAATGCGCCTATTTTAGGCAATGTAGTTGCACTGCCAACAGTGCATGATAACAAAAGACCAGACATCAATATGGTACCTGACCGCGCAGATACGAATTGAACAGACTGCGCGGCTGAATCCAAAGCCTGACGAAATGCTTCTGGAGCCAAAAGCAACCCAAGGAGAAAGGAGAAAGCAACAAACCCTGTTCATCCCATGGCCGTGGCCAACCCCTGCAACTTTTTACATTATCTTCAGCGCGATGGGTTTTCGATAAATTATATGCAACGACAGGGATATTACTGTTCTTCGTCGTACAGTGTTATTCTTTTCATTTTTTTTGTCCTTCCCTCCTCTTGGTCTGATAATATTAATCGCTTCACATTATTCATTTTATACTCTGGAGGCATGACAACCCGAACCGAAACCCTCCACTTTACATTCCTTCCCCAAACCCAATTACCGTTCCCTCCCGCCCCTGGGTACTTTGGTGTCCTTTAGAGCGCGGCAGGCTACCTAGCCTTGCCGTGTCTTTGACCTAGCCTCCCTTTAGTTCGACTGGGCTACTTAAAGCGCTTCCCAAGTCCCCTGAAGCCAAATGCACCCTTTTTTTTTTTTTTTTTACTAGCCTAGTCCAGACTCTGGAATCTGTTGTCGAGCTACCTATAGGCCCGTGAGGGATAACAGAGTTCCCCCACCACCGCCAATCATCAATCAACCACTTTCCAGTACCTGTAGTGTACTCTGGTGCGTCCACCCTGTTGCAACCAAATTCTCATTTCCGCGCACCCCACCTCCGTCGTCAACCTGCATTTATTCGCGCGCTTTTGGCCAGGGGCATCTGCACAGAAATCAAGGCTCACCCCTGGCACCAAAAAAGAAACGATCGGCATACCAGTTTGGTGTGGAAAGGAGAAAAAAATTGAAAGCCCCTCCCTCCCCTCGTCCGGGGCAGCACTGCACCCGTGTTGCCGCGATTCGTTAGATTATGCTGCTCAATTGGCGTGCCTCTATACCGGTAGCGAGGTATTTATTGGCTTACATAACATATGCACTTTTATTAATGTACTTCGGACCCATCAACATTGCTCGTTGGTTTTATCCAGGTTTCGTTCACCGCCGACTTATGACTATTTGTGAGGTTATATTATACAAGCTGATAAGCTGCTTTCTGTGTCGTTTTTTTTTTCTCGTCTCATACCCTTGGCTATACGTTATGTTTCTTCAATTCCATCTGTGCACACCTCCAGGCTGCTACTGCAGGTAGGTTGCTGCATTCAAATACCAGCCTTGCCGACGTTTCGTACTCGAACAGACAATTTCCAAGGACGTGCTGGTCTGTATTTCGACCTTGTGGCTTTCGGCGCTGGGGAAAAGCAATCTCCGTCGATGGCGTACCCAAAATATCTGAACTAGCCATCCAGAAGGGGCAATTTTCTTGAGCATCAACTTCAGCGGCGCGGCTGGCTACCCGGACCCGCAAACTACCGATGCACGGCTGACGGTTAGGCGCAGGTCCCAAGGACGGGAGCGGAAAGGGACTGGCCCAAGCTTTTCAAAAGCCTCAATTGCCCAATAGATCCTACCGAAAAGAATCATCATTCCCAGTCACGAAAAAACTGTTAGGCCAACATATTTAGTTATTTAGGTAGCAAGGCCGAGACGGCCCATAACCAGTCGCTAGTCTGCTCGTTTCTATTTGTTGGCCAAAGCGACAAGCCCATCTTTTTGCCGGCTTTCAACATAGGAAAGCAAAGATGTTGAAGTTCTTTTGTCTCCCCCCGTTAACGCCGATTGTTGAATGCTTCCCCTGCGGTATCTGAATGCCTAGTGTATCTATGTATGTGACCGGGGAAACCCCGGAGAGTATGCGCAAATGTCTCTGTTGAAAAAGACGCCTCCACTCCGAGCAAAGATGCATCCAGAACCCTTTTTTATCCCGCCCCAGGTATTGTAAACGAAAATTCCAAAGCAAAAAAATCAGGTTCGTTGAGAACCGTACGCCAGCCTTTTATCATTCCCAGTCATAACCTGCTAAAAGACAAATCGAAATTGCGGAAGGAAAAAAACAAGAAAAAAGAAAAATAGAACAAGAAAAAATGGTGGCAGTCACCGTGATTATGGTGCTGGTCCGATGAAGGTAGTAGGTATCATGAGATGAGAAAGAAGAGTTTGTGAAAAAGGCGAAAGCAGACCAGACGTTGAATCCGCTGCTCTAAAAGAACTTATGCACCTGCAATTCGTCTAGAACTTGAGGGCCTTGGGCTTCTCCCAGCTGAAGCTCTGATTGGTACCGAAGTGGCCATTCTTGGCAGTCTGGCGGTAGATGGGCTTGGCAAGGTCAAGCTCCTTGACAATGACACCGGGCTTCATGTCGAAGTTGTCACGGATAATCTGGACCAGCTCATCCGAGGTCTTCTCCGATGTGCCGTAGGTGTCGACGTAGATCGACAGAGGCTCAGCAACACCAATAGCGTACGACAGCTGGACAAGAGCACGGCGGGCCAGACCGGCGGCAACCAGCGACTTGGCAATCCAGCGGCCAAGGTAAGCGGCCGAGCGGTCGACCTTGGAGAAGTCCTTTCCGGAGAAAGCACCACCACCGTGGGCACCCCAGCCACCGTACGTGTCAACAATGATCTTACGTCCAGTAAGACCAGCGTCACCCTGGGGTCCACCAATGATGAAAAGACCGGAGGGTTGGATCTGGAAGGCGTTCAAGATGTGTTAGTACAGGGCAGACATAAACAACGGACGGTTGACCGGTATTCAAAATGAGCTAAAAGTACGTACGTGGTAGACGGTCTTGTCGTCGAGCATGTGCGCGGGAATAACCTTCTTAATAATCTTCTCCAGGATCTCCTTGCGCAGCTGCTCAGTGGTGATATCCTCGCTGTGCTGGGCCGAAACGACGACGGTGTCTACCCTCAAGGGGATGACAGCGCCGTTGTCGTGCTTGTACTCGATTGTGACTTGCGTCTTGGTGTCAGGGCGCAGCCACGGCAGGGTGCCATCGCGACGAGCGGCCGACATGGCAGCGTTGAGCTGGTGGGCAAGGAGGAGAGTCATGGGGAACAGCTCAGGGGTCTCGTCGGTAGCATATCCGAACATGATACCCTGGTCACCAGCACCGAGCTCCTCAAGAGCCTTCTCGTAGTGGAGACCCTGGGCAATGTCAGGGGACTGCTCCTCAATGGCAATCAAAAGGTTGCAGGTCTTGTAGTCGAAACCCTTGGATGAGTCGTCGTAGCCAATGTCCTTGATGGCTTCGCGAACCGTCTTCTGGAAGTCAACCTTGGCCTTGGTGGTAATCTCGCCGAAGATCATGATCATGCCCGTCTTGGTGGCAGTCTCGCAAGCGACCTTGGAGAGCGGGTCCTCCGCCAAGCAGGCGTCAAGAACGGCGTCAGAGACCTGGTCGGCAATCTTGTCGGGGTGTCCCTCACCGACGGACTCGGACTATGTATGGAAGCGGTTGGTCAGAATGCGATAACAGGCAACTAAGTGGTTAGCTGTTTTCTAATGGTCTGAGAAAAGACTCACTGTGAAGAGGAAGGTACCCTCATTGTGCCTGGCACCGTTTACTCCGTTGGGGGCCATTTTCTTTTGTGTGTATTACTTGAAATGGAAACTGAAGCGTTAAATGTAGAAAGAAAAGCAACAAAAATAAAACCACCTAATTGGCTCAAGACAGATGTAATCAGGAACTGCTCAATCGACAGAGAAAGCCAGGAGAGGAATGTACGCGAAAGAAGAGAGAATGAGGGATACACAAAAAAAAAAAAAAAAATTCCGAGGAGAGTTTTATGGGAGGCTAGCCAGGGTGGGATGATTGGTGAGATAACCAAAAGGTCACTACCATGACTTGAGACCTCGACCGTAGTAGGAAAGGTGGCTCCGACAAATTTACCCCGCCAACTTGGGTGAGCCGAGCTTCGGCAAATACCTCTGTAGCTTTTCTGCCAAATGTAGATAGATGCTAAGCTAAAGCTCTACATGATGAGCTGATGGCGCATGTCGGTCAAAAGCATAGACATGTTTTGGGCCTTGTCCTACTTCCTGCCTGCAGTTTCGATTTTTCTTTTGTAAATCTTCACCGAGAAATGGCCTCTTGAGTCCCTTGTAGCCTACAAAAGTACTATTATTTGAAGTCTTCTATTCTGCATCGTGGCCTCTTCTTATGCACCCTTGCTTGAAACTTCAAGCTTTTGCCACAGCAAAGTTTCATAAAACATTTTGACGAGTCTTTTCTATAATGGCTGACCTGTGGTATGTCCACCTAGTCATGGCCAATGCTTTTGCCGTAACAACAGACGAGTTGCCCGCGTGGTTGCAATGGCGCCACACGATTGGATGAGAACTGGGACACCCTATACACTGAACCCGGATTTACTACGATTTACATGAGTACCACCGAAGTATAAGTAGCATACGACAACATAAGGACGCTGTGAGAAGCCGAGTTCTTCATCAACTTCAAGTCCGAATCACGTGTAGAGGGACACCTTATGCCGATATCCTCTCGGACATCGCATCAGGACTCAAGCCAATTGCGTGCTCACACGCTCTGCCCTCGGCCACTAATGCAATATAGCGACTCAAACATGGGATCAAACGTCGGTGAGTCCCTTGAAGAAACCCTTGCCAGGGAGGTATTATAGCTGGAGCCTCCCCAAAACCCCAAGCTGAAGGAAGTTCTCGCTCGCATCCAGGAACTGCACTAGCCCCACCTCGGCATGGGCGCGGGGTTCAGCTCAACGCAATTTACATTTTTCTTATCGCGTTCCTGTGGTAGCTTATCGTAATGGGGTTGTACAAATTTCGCGGGACCATGCCGCGTCCAGGTGCCATCATTACGACCGGCCATGAGATGCGATTTGGAAGCTCGTGTATAACAACTTAGAGTCGCGCTTGAGCATAGAAAAAAAAAAAAAAAACCCAGGGAGAGCATACATGTCGCAGCCAAGGCTCTGAATTATCAAGATCCCAACATTTCGTCAGAGGGCTTGCTTGCGACGCCACTTCCCTACAACGATTTTGGTCCAGCCGCGTTTTCGTACACGCCAATCCGGGCTGCCATCCAATCCTTCCGAATAGCCAACATCTAAACGAATCATATCGCACCAGCCTTGGTAAAATTCAACAATAAGTCTGAAAGATGAGCAAATTTGGAGTTATGGTCATGGGACCCGCCGGGGCTGGCAAGGTCGCGCATCTCTTCCTACAATCATTGGGGGACTTCATCGCATAGCTAACGTTGCTTGTTGCTGGTGTAGTCCACGTTTTGCGCATCTCTAATCACCCACCTCCGTATGAACCGTAGATCTTCATTCTACGTCAACCTTGACCCAGCAGCGGAATCCTTCGAGCACACACCAGACCTGGATATCAAAGACCTAATTTCACTCGAAGATGTCATGGAGGAGATGGGCCTGGGCCCAAACGGCGGGTTGATATATTGCTTCGAGTTCCTCATGGAAAACCTGGACTTCCTGACAGAGGCGCTCGAGTCCCTCACTGAAGAGTATCTCATCATTATCGACATGCCCGGCCAGATTGAGCTGTACACGCACATCCCCATCCTCCCGGCCCTTGTCAAATTCCTCACACAATCCGGTGCTCTCGACATAAGGCTATGCGCCGCCTATCTCCTCGAGGCCACGTTCGTCGTCGACCGCCCCAAGTTCTTTGCCGGCACGTTGAGCGCCATGAGTGCTATGATAATGCTCGAGGTGCCACATATCAACATTCTGTCCAAGATGGATCTGGTCAAGGGGCAGGTACGCAAAAGGGATCTCAAGCGATTCATCAACCCCGACGTATCATTACTGGATGACGATCCCGCGAGCAAGGCAAACCAAGCCGCTGTAGGAAACGAGGATATCGACGAAGAGGAGAGGCCCCCGCAGGACACAGATGTATTGATGCGCGGCGCGAGTTTCAGGCGGCTGAACAAGGCGGTGGCGAATCTGATCGAGCAATTCAGCATGGTCAGCTATTTGAAACTTGACTCCTCCGACGAAGACAGCGTCGGCGCCATTCTGAGCTACATTGACGATTGCATACAGTTCCACGAGGCCCAGGAGCCTAGGGAACTAAAGGACGAGGAGTTTGAAGAGCCGGAAGAGTAACGATTAAAAAAAAAAACGAAAGATAATACCCAAAGGAGAGGAATAATGTAGAACAAGGTCGCATGTTTACTGAAGACGGGTGCACATACCCGGATGAGTAACTGGCGCAAGAACATGTCGTCATGAAGTAGGCCAGAGTCTGTCCCCGACATCACCCCGATTCCGATCTAACGATGACTACGTGCGTTTGCATAGGCACCTCTTTGTGCCTCGCCGTTTGCAGCAGCAGCGGCCTGGTAGTTGCCATACTCCCGAAGCCAGACGTCCTTGGCCCAAGCCACGTATCCAGACAGCTTCGCACCAACAACAAACATGTCCCGCATGGATTGTTCCAACCCTCTCTGATATGCCATAGAAAGTAAACTGACGATAACGGCAAGGATGGTGGCGCGCACCACCATCCTGGTCCAGAACATGACCACGCGGCGCATCCAGTTGAGGACTTGGAACGCAAGGTAGAGGACGGTCAAGGTGAAGATTATGACGACCACGTCTGGGGAGTCGTACAATGCGCCCAGAAATCGGCTCACGAGCGGTTGGACGAACGGATACATGACGTCGAAGGTTCTCCGGGCGTGGTAGACGAACTTGCGCTTGGCGATCTGGATGGGCGTGTTGGACTGCAAGATGTGTCGGAGGATAAAGTTCCTGTAGTCTGCCGGCAGCAAAGCTGTAAGAGGGGGGGCGGGCATGTTAGCGATTTTACTCCGCTCCGGGCCGGCGACCGTTTCTGAAAAAAATTGCTTACAGGCCAGGTAGTCTAGAATGTCGTCACCCGAGTCCATGGCTGGCCGGAAGCAAACGTAAAGACAGGGAGGAGGGTGTTGTAATCAACAACAGGCCGACGCGTCTAGTGTTGACCGTTTGATTACAGTAGTAGCAAACGAACGGGATGCCGGTGGGAGCAGAGATTGTGGGTTTGGGTAGTTCAGAGTTTCCTGTTCAGGGTCGTGAACCTTGCGAGCTTTGTAGGTGGCGGTGTCTGATCTCTTGGCAGATTTCTTCTTTGTCCCTTTTTTTTTTCCCCCTTCGAATAAAAGTCGAAGATCTTTGTTCTAAAGAGTGTCATCCTCTGAAATGGACCCTTGACCCTGTTGTCTACCGGGCGGCCCCGCATTTAAGGATCCACGCGTTCCATCCACACACTTCTCGAGCTTTTAACGACTTTTTAGCGCTGGATTGTTTTGATTCTTTGTCCGTTTTTCACCAAAACACAAGATATGCTTAGGTTGATTTGGAATATGGGATGGACCAGTCTGACAAGTCATCAATCATCAATTTACACATGGTACGTTCATTTTCTTGCTTTGGAGCTAACGCATTTTACCCGCGCTCTCGTATGATGACTCTTTTAAGAATTCTGCAATACTCAATGGCTTCACGGCCTTGTGTGGAAAATTTTCACATTCTACCACTGATCCAGCGTCCCTCTCTGGTCCACATGTTATTCAATCCCAAAGACGGTGCTGAGCAATCGCTAACTTGCTACCTTTCAGTCGATCCAACAGGTCACAATATCCAACAGCTTCGCAGGCTTGATGGTCTAAGTATTAGTAGGGTGGCCCTCGGCGTACCTCGCGCCCTTGATCTCGTATTTTGACAGCATGTTTTGTATCTCGGCCATCTCATCGTCCGACAAGTCAATGATGGTCGAGTTCTCCTTGACCCTCTCAGCAGTCGTGGCGCCTGGGATTGGAATGATTACTGGTAAACCGTTTCTTTGGCTGAGGGACCGGACCCAGTTGATGGCCAGTTGAGCTGGTGTGCAGCCCTTCTTGCTGGCCATATCTTTGATCGCATCGACAAGCTTGAGGTTTTGGTCAAAATTCTCTGGCTGGAACCTGGGCAGGTGCCGACGGAAGTCTCCCTCTGGAATGTCGTCGAATGACTTGATTTCTCCAGTCAAGAACTGGATGTGATATGGTCAGTGTCAGGTCTGCCAAGGTTATGTCTCTTCAGAAATATGGAATGCGCGACTAGACTGATCCCAGTCATTCAAGGCCTGCTGGGGACCACTTACCCCTCGTCCAATGGGGGAATAGGCCAGTATCGGAATGTTGTACTGCGCACAAGCTGCAGCAATGCCGTTGTGTAGCACATCTGGGTTCCAAATCGAGAGCTCAACCTCGACGCTGTCTATCTTTGTGATTTTGACCGCCTCGTGAATGGTGGCGGCAGACACTTCGCTCAGCGATATGCCGCCGATCTCGCCCTTTTTGACGTACTCGTCCAGCGCGCCAAACGTCTCGGTGAGCGGGACCTTGGCGTCGCGGCGGGCACACTCAAAGGTGTCGATCTTCTTGCGGCCCTTGATGGCTGCATTGAAAGCGTCAATGGAACGTCGCACGGACGCAGGTGAGCCGTCGGGGTGCAGCGTCTTGACGTCCACGCCAGCCTTGAAGCTGATGACGACCCTGTCGGCATCCTCGGGATACTTGGCAAAGTAGCGCTCGAGCAGCACCGTGCTGTTGTACTCTGGAGTACCGTAGAACTCGCCCCCGTTCCAGAGGTTGCAGCCCCTCTCGAGCGATTCCCGCATGGCTGCGAATGCTTGCTCCTCTGGGCAGGGCTTCGGCCTCCATGTGAGACCTATAATTGTTGTTAGACAGTATCTTTAGAAAGAGAGTGAGGGAACGATCAACTCACCCATCAAGCCGTACCCAATGGGGCCGACTTCTTTGCCTTTACACTGAGGCATTTTGCAAAGCTTGGTATTTTTTGAGTGCTGACTATGCTTGGTTTTGGTGTACATCAATTCCGGGAAGTAATAGTATCCCTTTGGATACGAAGCTGAAGTTTTTGACAAGAAGCTTTTTTTCCTCGACCTTAATCTATTTCATTCTTTTCCCATATGTCGGGCAGGTCATAATCGTGGGTGTAAACGTCATTGAAAAATAGAGAATTCTATGGAAAACTAGCTAACTCTAGGTTACCCTGATTGGGACGTTCGGACTGGTCCAAATTGAATATTGGAACCGTCCCCTCCCCCTCCGCGCGACATGAAGGTCCCGCCAGGGACTGGCCACCCAAGCCACGAAAGACGCTTTGCAACCGCCCTTCCCCCCTCCCCCCTCCCCCAGGGCCGTCGGGGCAAATAAAAATACCAACTCCGGGTGCCCTACCTGGCTTTACTTTTTTTGTCGGTTCCGCCCACTGCAGGGCCCGTCACTGGTGAGGATGGTAGATCCGGGCTAAGAGTAAAAGTGGGCTCAGAAACACGGTCCTGGACTGTGTACCATCCTATAATGCTTTTCCGTGAGAAGGGAACAGCCTTTGCAAACGTTGAAGGGCTCACGGCATGTCCCAGCGGGTGACGGCGACGGAATTTTTCGTAGGCGTGCCAGAATTCCGTGTCTGCCTTGTTGACTAGGTAAATATAGATGGGCCTATCGAGCGGTAAACGTTGACGACTAATAGCAATCAGCTGTTCGTAGTTGTCTGCGTACAAAACTTCCTGAGCCACGGTCAACTGGGCGGCGACTTGAGTGTCAAAGCCATTGTTGTCCAAGAGTAACTTTGGAGCAGCTTGCATCCCTATTGGATGGGTTCTATATTTTACCCCCAAGTGTGCAATTACATTCTCGCCTAACACCGGTGACAGTAAAAGAGAGCTGAAAATGCAGAAAACAGCTAGCATTTTGGAAGAGGTGACGTGAAAAAAAAAAAAAAAAAAGATAGGAAAAAAAAGATTTTTTTT